>NC_069503.1:78781016-78833325 GCF_027579735.1 Bombina bombina
TAAAACTGATTTGTGGGTGTGGTGAGGGGTGTATTTATAGGCATTTTAAGGTTTGGGAAACTTTGCCCCTCCTGGTAGGAATGTATATCCCATACGTCACTAGCTCATGGACTCTTGTTAATTACATGAAAGAAAATAAGATTTACTTACCCCTGGACACTCATCTACATGTAGTAGAAAGCCAAACCAGTACTGAAACGAGAATCAGTAGAGGTAATGGTATATATAAGAGTATATTGTCAATCTGAAAAGGGAGGTAAGAGATAAATCTCTACGACCGATAACAGAGAACCTATGAAATAGACCCCGTAGAAGGAGATAATTGAATTCAAATAGGCAATACTCTCCTCACATCCCTCTGACATTCACTGCACGCTGAGAGGAAAACCGGGCTCCAACCTGCTGCGGAGCGCATATCAACGTAGAATCTAGCACAAACTTACTTCACCACCTCCATAGGAGGCAAAGTTTGTAAAACTGATTTGTGGGTGTGGTGAGGGGTGTATTTATAGGCATTTTGAGGTTTGGGAAACTTTGCCCCTCCTGGTAGGAATGTATATCCCATACGTCACTAGCTCATGGACTCTTGCTAATTACATGAAAGAAATGTGACATATTTGTTAAGAAATGTAATACCACTCATTTATTTTGGCCAGCATGACACCACTCATTTATTTGTTTGCATTAAATATGCTACCCTTATTTGTTTTTACATTTACATTTGATATGATACCCCAGTTCTTAAGTCAGTATTTACAATCAATATATGACACCCTCATGCATTTCTTAATTTAGAATGACACCCCTCATTCATTTCTTAAGTCAGTATGACACCCCTCATTGATGTATTAAGTCAGTATGACACCCCTCATTGATTTTTTTTAACAAACAATATGACACCGCTAATTAATTTTTTAATTATGACAGCCTTCCACTTTTTGCAACAAATATGACACCTCCTTCATTTTTAAGGTAGTATAACACACTTCATTATTTTTTTACAAACATGACACCCTTAATTAATTTCTTAAGTCCGTATGGCACCCCCTCATTGATTTTTTTTTTATCATACAAATTACAATATGACACCCTTAATTTCTTTATGACACCATTCCACTTTTTGCATCAAATATGACACCCAATTCATTTTTAAGGAAGTATGACACACTTCATTAATTTTTTTTAAAACAATATTGCCAATTTGTGCAATAAATATGACACTCCTCATTCATACTGACTTAAATAACTGAGTGTTATTATAGAAACATGTCACATTTTTATAAAAATGAATGCAGCATCAAATGTTAAAAACCATGGATATTGTAAAACTAAGCAGAAGGGACCATTTCACTAAGCCCAGAAATCCACCCTTCGCCTTCCCAATCAGAATAAAAAATATATATACATTGCGTGATTTCCAAGTGCCCTGGTGTAGCGTGGTGCGGTATAGTAATTGTTAAAAATCACATGCATGCATGTTAAACAGGGTCCAGGAATTTGACTGAAGCCCTGACGCGTGTGGGCAGAAATTTATGATGCGGCACGCATGTGCATTCAAAGGAAGTGACACGGTTCTCTGTTTTGTCTGAACACAAGCTCCTGGTATAATTACAAGACGCGCTGGAAGCGCACTAAGGGCAGAAGCTGCATCGCATCCCTCCTCCCTCGTAGCCTACCACATTTGTCCATATAACCAGATGTTTTCATTATTTCTAAGGGGAAGTAGTTTTCGGCCGGTTTGCCCCTCTTTTGCCCAAAATGGGATAGGCCCATTTTCGGCAGAAAATTTTGGTTGCTGAAATTTCGGTGCATCCCTAATAAATATAATAGTTTATTTGTTTAATGAGTGATCTATTCTATTTTGCCAGTAATTAACCCCTTAAGGACCAACAAAGTACAGGGTACGTCGTACAAAAAATGTTAGTTAACAACCAATGACGTACCCTGCACGTCGTTAGTGTTTTCAAGCGGTGGAAGCCATCCTGATCGCTTCCAGACGCTTTCATGTTATTGCAGTGATGCCTCGATATTGAAGCATCCTGCAATAACATTTTTTAGCCATCCGATGCAGAGAGAGCCACTCTGTGGCACTCTCTGCATCAGCCATGGATGTCATAATCGTTGGTGGGTGGGAACAGTTGCAGGGAGGCGGGTGGGCAGCCATCGATAGGCAATGTGCATCAGAGGGGGCGGGATCACGTGCAGGGGCCGCCGGTAGCGCGCACGGGTGTGTGCGCGTGCACGGGGGAGGGTGGGAACACTACACTATGGTACAATTTTTTTAGGATAAGGTGGGAGAGAGGAGGGGGGTATTTTTATCTAAGGGATCTGGGAGGGGGTTGATTAATGAGGGGGGCAACTACACTACAGAAAAATATTTAAAAATGATGGCACACAATAATGAAGAGGGGGAGGGTTACAGTGCTGTTTGGGGGGGGATCAGGGAGGTTGGGGGCTAAGGGGGGGATCATACACAGCAGAATATGTTTTAAAAAAAATAAATTAAAAATACGCTTTTATTTTAGTACTGGCCGACTTTCTGCCAGTACTTAAGATGGCGGGGACAATTGTGGGGTGGGGGAGGGAAGAGAGCTGCTTGGGAGGGATCAGGGGGTGGGATGTGTTAGGTGGGAGGCTGATCTCTACACTAAAGCTAAAATTAACCTTGCAAGTTCCCTACAAGCTACCTAATTAATGCCTTCACTGCTGGGCATACTACAAGTGTGGTGCACAGCGGAATTTAGCGGCCTTCTAATTACCAAAAAGCAACACCAAAGCCATATATGTCTGCTATTTCTGAACAAAGGGGATCCCAGAAAAGCTTTACAATTATGTGTGCCATAATAGCACAAACTGTTTGTAAATAATTTCAGTGAGAAACACTTAGAAACACTTAGGAAAAATGTAATGTTTTTTTTATTTGATTGCATTTGGCGGTGAAATGGTGGTCTAGATCAATACTTTAGGTTGTCTACTACACTATACTAAAGCTAACTGTAAATAATTTCAGTGAGAAACCTAAAGTTTGTGAAAAAGTGAACTATTTTTTTTATTTGATCGCATTTGGCGGTGAAATGGTGGCATCAAATATACCAAAATGGGCCTAGATCAATACTTTGGGTTGACTTCTAAAAATATATATACATGTCAAGGGATATCAGTGTTCCAATGTAACTATCGCTAATTTTGAAAAAAAAAAAATGGTTTGGAAATAGCAAAGTGCTACTTGTATTTATTGCCCTATAACTTGCAAAAAAGCAAAGAACATGTAAACATTGGGTATTTCTAAACTCAGGACAAAATTTAGAAACTATTTAGTATGGTTGTTTTTTGGTGGTTGTAGAAGTGTAACAGATTTTGGGGTCAAAGTTAGAAAAAGTGTGTTTTTTCCATTTTTTCATCATATTTTATAGTATTTTTTATAGTAAATTATAAGATATGATGAAAATAATGGTATCTTTAGAAAGTCCATTTAATGGCGAGAAAAACGGTATATAATATGTGTGGGTACAGTAAATGAGTAAAAGGAAAATTATACAAACACCGCAGAAATGTAAAAATAGCCCTGGTCCCAAACGGTCAGAAAATGGAAAAGTGCTGTGGTCCTTAAGGGGTTAAAGTCAGCATAATATCTATTTTACTCACCTAACACATATGAGTTCATGCTTATAACAGGCTCCAATGTCTGTGCTCAGGAAGAAGGTTCCCTTATTCACTCCAGTTACATCAATACCTGATATCTCTCAGTGCTCTGGCCGTGTCTGTAAAAAGTATATTAAATGGTTTCAAGAGATAATAATAAATAATGGTTCTGATTAACTGTACGTATGGTATAATTAAAGGAACAGTCAAGTCCAAAAAATAGTTTCATGATTCAAATAGGGCATGTAATTTTAAACAACTTTCCAATTTACTTTTATAACCAGTTTTGCTTTGTTCTCTTGAAATTCTTAGTTGAAAGCTAAACCTAGGAGGTTCATATGCTAATTTCTTAGACCTTGAAGGCCGCCTCTAATCTGAAATTATTTTGATTGTTTTTCACCACTAGAGGGCATTAGTTCATGTGTTTCACATAGATAATATTGAGCTCACGCACATGAATTTACAGAGGAGTGAGCACTGATTGGCTAAAATGCAAGTCTGTCAAATGAACTGAAATAAGGGGGCAGTCTGCAGAGGCTTAGATAAAAGGTAATAACAGAGGTAAAACGTGTATTATCATAACTGTGTTGGTTGTGCAAAACTAGGGAATGGGTAATAAAGAGATTATCTATCTTTTTAAACAACAAAAATTTCTGGTGTTTACTGTCCCTTTAAAGGCACACATAACAGTTCATGTGATACAGATCACCTGATTAGGTTATTACATATGTGATGTTGATTCACCACACATTTAGTACAGTTAGCTCTGTGGGTGTTATAGTTGCACCTTAAATATGAATCTTCCCAGATCTATACAACATAATGGTAGAAAAACATCATTTATGCTTACCTGATAAATTTATTTCTCTTGTGGTGTATCCAGTCCACGGATCATCCATTACTTGTGGGATATTCTCCTTCCCAACAGGAAGTTGCAAGAGGACACCCACAGCAGAGCTGTCTATATAGCTCCTCCCCTAACTGCCATATCCAGTCATTCGACGAAGACAAGCAAGAGAAAGGAGAAACCATAGGGTGCAGTGGTGACTGTAGTTTAAAGTTAAAAAATACCTGCCTTAAAATGACAGGGCGGGCCGTGGACTGGATACACCACAAGAGAAATAAATTTATCAGGTAAGCATAAATTATGTTTACTCTTGTAAGGTGTATCCAGTCCACGGATCATCCATTACTTGTGGGATACCAATACCAAAGCTAAAGTACACGGATGAAGGGAGGGACAAGGCAGGTACTTAAACGGAAGGTACCACTGCCTGTAAAACCTTTCTCCCAAAAATAGCCTCCGAAGAAGCAAAAGTATCAAATTTATAGAATTTTGAAAAAGTATGAAGCGAAGACCAAGTCGCCGTCTTGCAAATCTGTTCAACAGAAGCCTCATTTTTAAAGGCCCATGTGGAAGCCACAGCTCTAGTAGAATGAGCTGTAATCCTCTCAGGAGGCTGCTGGCCAGCAGTCTCATAAGCTAAGCGTATTATACTTCTTAGCCAAAGTGAAAGAGAAGTTGCCGAAGCCTTTTGGCCTTTCCTCTGTCCAGAGTAAATAACAAACAAAGCAGATGTTTGACGAAAATCTTTAGTAGCTTGTAAATAATACTTTAACGCACGAACCACGTCAAGATTGTGTAATACACGTTCCTTCTTTGAAGAAGGATTAGGACACAATGATGGAACAACAATCTCCTGATTGATATTCTTATTAGATACCACCTTAGGTAAAAACCCAGGTTTGGTACGCAAAACTACCTTATCTGCATGGAAGATCAGATAGGGGGAATCACATTGTAAGGCAGATAACTCGGAAACTCTACGAGCCGAGGAAATAGCTACCAAAAATAGAACCTTCCAAGATAAAAGCTTGATATCTATGGAATGAAGAGGTTCAAACGGAACCCCTTGAAGAACTTTAAGAACCAAGTTTAAACTCCATGGCGGAGCAACAGGTTTAAACACAGGCTTGATTCTAGCTAAAGCCTGACAAAATGCCTGAATGTCTGGAACATCCGCCAGATGCTTGTGCAAAAGAATAGACAGAGCAGAAATCTGTCCCTTTAAAGAACTAGCTGACGATCCTTTTTCCAATCCTTCTTGGAGAAAAGATAATATCCTGGGAATCCTGACTTTACTCCACGAGTAACCCTTGGATTCACACCAATAAAGATATTTATGCCATATCTTATGATAGATTTTCCTGGTGACAGGCTTTCGTGCCTGAATTAAGGTATCAATGACTGACTCGGAGAAGCCACGCTTTGATAAAATCAAGCATTCAATCTCCAGGCAGTCAGTCTCAGAGAAATTAGATTTGGATGGTTGAAAGGACCCTGAAGTAGAAGGTCCTGTCTCAGCGGCAGAGTCCATGGTGCAAAGGATGACATGCCCACCAGATCTGCATACCAAGTCCTGCGTGGCCACGCAGGCGCTATCAAGATCACCGATGCTCTCTCCTGCTTGATTTTGGCAATCAGACGAGGGAGCAGAGGAAACGGTGGAAACACATAAGCCAGGTTGAAGGACCAAGGCGCTGCTAGAGCATCTATCAGTGTCGCCTTGGGATCCCTGGACCTGGATCCGTAACAAGGAAGTTTGGCGTTCTGGCGAGATGCCATGAGATCCAGTTCTAGTTTGCCCCAACGCTGAATCAATTGTTCAAACACCTCTGGATGGAGTTCCCACTCCCCCGGATGAAAAGTCTGACGACTTAGAAAATCCGCCTCCCAGTTCTCTACACCTGGGATATGGATAGCTGATAGGTGGCAAGAGTGAATCTCTGCCCAGCGAATTATCTTTGAGACTTCCAACATCGCCAGGGAACTCCTTGTTCCCCCTTGATGGTTGATGTAAGCCACAGTCGTGATGTTGTCCGACTGAAATCTGATGAACCTCATTGTCGCTAGCTGAGGCCATGCCTGAAGAGCATTGAATATCGCTCTTAGTTCCAGAATGTTTATCGGAAGGAGTGACTCCTCCTGAGTCCAAGATCCCTGAGCCTTCAGGGAGTTTCACACTGCCCCCCAGCCTAGAAGGCTGGCATCTGTTGTTACAATTGTCCAATCTGGCCTGCGAAAGGTCATACCTTTGGACAGATGGACCCGAGATAGCCACCAGAGAAGAGAATCCCTGGTCTCTTGATCCAGATTTAGTAGAGGGGACAAATCTGTGTAATCCCCATTCCACTGACTGAGCATGCAGAGTTGCAGCGGTCTGAGATGTAGGCGGGCAAACGGCACTATGTCCATTGCCGCTACCATTATGCCGATTACTTTTTGAATGATGGGACTCTGAGGAATTTGTTTAAGATCTTGAGATCTAAGATTGGTCTGAATGTTCCCTCTTTTTTGGGAACCACAAACAGATTTGAATAAAATCCCTGTCCCTGTTCCTCCTTTGGAACTGGATGGATCACTCCCATAACTAGGAGGTCTTGAACACAGAGTAAAAATGCCTCTCTCTTTATCTGGTTTGCAGATAATTGTGAAAGGTGAAATCTCCCTTTTGGAGGAGAAGCTTTGAAGTCCAGAAGATATCCCTGGGATAGAATTTCCAACGCCCAGGGATCCTGGACATCTCTTGCCCAAGCCTGGGCGAAGAGCGAAAGTCTGCCCCCTACTAGATCCGTTACCGGGTAGGGGGCCAATCCTTCATGCTGTCTTAGAGGCAGCAGCAGGCTTTTTGGCCTGCTTACCTTTGGTCCAGATCTGGTTAGGTCTCCAGACCGACTTGGACTGGGCAAAAGTTCCCTCTTGTTTTGTATTAGAGGAAGTTGATGCCGCACTCGCCTTGAAGTTTCGAAAGGCACGAAAATTAGTCTGTTTGGCCCTTGATTTGGACCTATCCTGAGGAAGGGCATGACCTTTTCCTCCAGTGATATCAGAAATTATCTCCTTCAAACCAGGCCCGAATAGGGTTTGCCCCTTGAAGGGAATATTAAGCAGCTTAGACTTAGAAGTAACGTCAGCTGACCATGATTTAAGCCATAGCGCCCTGCGCGCCTGAATAGCAAAACCAGAATTCTTAGCCGTTAGTTTAGTCAAATGAACAATGGCATCAGAAACAAAAGAATTGGCTAGCTTAAGTGCTCTAAGCTTGTCAAGTATGTCATCCAATGGGGTCTCTACCTGTAAAGCTTCTTCCAGAGACTCAAACCAGAAAGCCGCAGCAGCAGTGACAGGGGCAATGCATGCAAGGGGCTATAGAATAAAACCTTGTTGAATAAACATTTTCTTAAGGTAACCCTCTAACTTTTTATCCATTGGATCTAAGAAAGCACAACTGTCCTCGACAGGGACAGTAGTACGCTTAGCTAGGGTAGAAACTGCTCCCTCCACCATAGGGACCGTTTGCCATAAGTCAGGTGTGGTGGCATCTATTGGAAACATTTTCTTAAAAATAGGAGGGGGAGAGAACGGCACACCTGGTCTATCCCATTCCTTAGTAATAATTTCTGTAAAACTTTTAGGTATTGGAAAAACATCAGTGCACACCGGCACTGCATAGTATTTATCCAATCTACACAATTTCTCTGGCACTGCAATTGTATCACAGTCATTCAGAGCAGCTAAAACCTCTGTGAGCAACACGCGGAGGTGTTCAAGCTTAAATTTAAATGTAGACATATCAGAATCAGGTTGAATCCTCTTCCCTGAGTCAGAAACATCACCCACAGAAAGAAGCTCTCCTTCCTCAGCTTCTGCATATTGTGAGGGGGTATCAGACATAACTACTAAAGCGTCAGTATGCTCTGTATTTCTTCTAACTCCAGAGCTGTCTCGCTTTCCTCGTAACCCAGGTAGTCTGGATAATACCGCTGACAGTGTATTATCCATGACTGCCGCCATGTCTTGTAAGGTAAGCGCCATGGGCACACTAGATGTACTCTGCGCCATTTGAGCGTGAGTCCCTTGAGCGGGATTCAAAGGTTCTGACACGTGGGGCGAGTTAGTCGGCATAACTTCCCCCTCGTCAGATTCCTCTGGTGATAAATTTTTTAAAGACAAAATATGGTCTTTATTACTTAAAGTGAAATCAGTACATTTGGTACACATTCTAAGAGGGGGTTCCACCATGGCTTCTAAACATAATGAACAAGGAGTTTCCTCTATGTCAGACATGTTTAAACAGACTAGCAATGAGACCAGCAAGCTTGGAAAACACTTTAAAGCAAGTTAACAAGCAAAAATAAAAACGGTACTGTGCCTTTAAGAAAAATAAAAAAGGTCAGAATTTGAAAAAACAGTGAAAAAAAGCAGTAAATCAAACGAAATTTTTACAGTGTGTATAATAGGCTAAAAGAGCATTGCACCGACTTGCAAATGGATGATTAACCCCTTAGCTCCAAAAACGGATAAAAAAAAACGACAGACGTTTTTTAACAGTCACAACAAACTGCCACAGCTCTGCTGTGGCCCTACCTTGCCATACAAACGACTTTGGAAAGCCTAAAAACCCTTCAGAGAGGTCCTATAGCATTCAGGGGACTCCTTCAGGAAAGCTGGATGTCTCAGTCTGTAAAAGTTACTGCGCAATTAAGCGCTAAATTAGGCCCCTCCCACTCATGTCTACACAGTGGGAAGCCTAAGGAAACTGTTTCTAGGCAAATTTAAGCCAGCCATGTGGAAAAAAACTAGGCCCCAATAAAGTTTTATCACCAAAACATATATAAAAACGTTTAAACACTTCCAGCAAACTTTTTTTTTTATATGACAGGAATTGAAAATTCATAAGAGTATTACCTCTGACAGTAAGCATGATACCAGTCGCTATTAAATCACTGTAATCAGGCTTACCTTAAATAAATCTGGTATCAGCAGCATTTTCTAGCATTTACATCCTCTAGAAAAAAATGTAACTGCACATACCTCATAGCAGGATAACCTGCACGCCATTCCCCAGCTGAAGCTACCTCTCTCTTCAGTTATGTGTGAGAACAGCAATGGATCTTAGTTACAACCTGCTAAGATCATTAGAAATCACAGGCAGATTCTTCTTCTATTTTCTGCCTGGGACAAAAATAGTACAACTCCGGTACCATTTAAAATAACAAACTTTTGATTGTAGAAAAAAAAAAAAACTACTTTTCACCACTTCTCTCTTACTACCTCCATGCTTGTCGAGAGTTGCAAGAGAATGACTGGGTATGGCAGTTAGGGGAGGAGCTATATAGACAGCTCTGCTGTGGGTGTCCTCTTGCAACTTCCTGTTGGGAAGGAGAATATCCCACAAGTAATGGATGATCCGTGGACTGGATACACCTTACAAGAGAAATATATTTAAGTGGGGCCATATCACAACTTTACAAACATATTATAATCTTTGTTTTATATCATTTATATGAAACAATATTTTCTACTGAAAGAAATGTTAAAATCAGTTGTTTAAATAGAAGTTAAATTGTATACTGCAGTTTTGGTATTGTACTTCCTACTAATTCTCACTGTCAGACATTTTGTCATGTGCTCCACCCCCAGTCCTTTAACTTCTCATGGTCAATACGGAGTTGTGTTAAATCACACTGCAAGGGGATGTGGGAGAGATAGGCACTAAAATGTTAATTTCAATTGTTTTCTTGGATAGAGTTAAGAAAATAAAGCATTTGTGTTTACATAGAGTGATAATATAATGAGATATGTTCTTTTGGAAAATTAAGTCCATTTAAAAGGACCATAAAATATAGAATTACAAAACCACAGAGCATTATAAAAATACAATGCAATAAAAGATACTATGAAATTTAAAAGAGCAGTAGGTTGTTTTCTGATAAATGTAGTTCTGCACCTGTACCATGTGACAGCTATCAGCCAATAACGGACTCATATTTTTATATAACGTGAACTCCTGCATATGCTAAGTAGGAGCTGGAGCCTCAGGTCATTTAAAAGGCTGTGTACAATTTAATAATGAAAATAAATTACAAACAGCAGATATTTTACATAAAAATAAAGCTAAAGGTGAAATTTCCCATACACTTTATACTATTTTATACACCGGTAAAACAAGTCATTAGAAACACATTAAAGGGACAGCAAAGTCACAATTACACTTTTATTATTCAAATTTAAACAACTTTCCAATTTCCTTCTATGATCAAATCTGCTTTATTCCCTTGGGGACCTTTGTGACAAAGCATACAATGCACTATGGTGCGCTAGCTGCTGATTAGTGGCACATACAAGCCTCTTGTCATTGGCTCACCTTATGTGCTCAGCTAGCTCCCAGTAGTGCAATGCTGCTGCTTCAATAAAGGATATCTAGAGAATGAAGCAAATATCATAGAAGTCAGTTGGAAAGTTGTTTAAAATTATATGTTCTATTTAAATGATGAAAAACTTAAGGTTTCTTGTTATTTTAAGGGGAAACAAATTTTACAGGACCCTGTCCCTTTAAGTCTGTGATCATGTGACATAAACAGCAGCAGCTGAAGGTGCAGAATACACTTACTAAGGTCTTTACTAACAACAAGAATCAGTCACAGATCAGTGGGATAAACGTTCTGATGATAAACAGGTGCAGATAATAGAAATAAGAAATGTATTATAAAATAACCTCATTAGAAATAAAATAATATGCAGATCACAAGATATTTATAATTAGATCAGTATATGTGATAAGACTGATACAACAGGGCCATAAGCTGAGTGATATTAATTACTGGACAAATAGCAGCTTCAGACTCATATTAAATGAGAATGGTTTATCTGGGCTCTACAGTTAATTATAACCCTATAGGGAAATACAAGATTCTAATTGGCTGATACTTAAGAATCTGTTGCTCATTGAATAACAGGAACAACCCCACAAATGTATTATTGGACAGACCTCCTCAAGCTTCAAAATATGGTATAGTTCTGTGTCAGTATATTTATAAGAATTTCAGTAGTGCTCTCCAAATAATATGTCAGTCTATGGCAGGGTTATAATACAATATATTTAATAATTATCCTTTAAAAATAAACACTCAATCAATATGCATCTACTAGAAACCATTAAATTAATATAAATACCTGAATTCTTTTTATTAGTTAATATCTATGAACACATTGGAATATATCTTTAGGAACCAGAATATGAAACAATATTATACACGTTTAAAAACTATTAAGATATGCTATACTTCTTACAAAGCTTATAAAAGTTTACCTTTAAAACTAGCCTTATTTACAATAGCCTTTCATTCAATTAACACAATGAGATTCCAAGTAATATACTCAGCTATTTACCCACGCTTTATTCTAACACAATTCTAATTTAAAACATCCGAAATTGCACAGATAAATCACTTAGGCCTAGATTTGGAGTTCGGCGGTAAAAGGGCTGCTAACGCTCCGCGGGCTTTTTTCTGGCCGCACCATAAATTTAACTCTGGTATCGAGAGTTTAATCAAATGCTGCGTTAGGCTCCAAAAAAGGAGCGTAGAGCATTTTTACCGCAAATGCAACTCTCGATACCAGAGTTGCTTACGGACGCGGCCGGCCTCAAAAACGTGCTCGTGCACGATTCTCCCATAGGAAACAATGGGGCTGTTTGAGCTGAAAAAAAACCTAACACCTGCAAAAAAGCAGCGTTCAGCTCCTAACGCAGCCCCATTGTTTCCTATGGGGAAACACTTCCTACGTCTGCACCTAACACTCTAACATGTACCCCGAGTCTAAACACCCCTAACCTTACACTTATTAACCCCTAATCTGCCGCCCCCGCTATCGCTGACCCCTGCATATTTTTTTAAACCCCTAATCTGCCGCTCCGTAAACCGCCGCAACCTACGTTATCCCTATGTACCCCTAATCTGCTGCCCTAACATCGCCGACCCCTATATTATATTTATTAACCCCTAATCTGCCCCCCTCAACGTCGCCGACACCTGCCTACACTTATTAACCCCTAATCTGCCGAGCGGACATGAGCGCTACTATAATAAAGTTATTAACCCCTAATCCGCCTCACTAACCCTATCATAAATAGTATTAACCCCTAATCTGCCCTCCCTAACATCGCCGACACCTAACTTCAATTATTAACCCCTAATCTGCCGACCGGAGCTCACCGCTATTCTAATAAATGTATTAACCCCTAAAGCTAAGTCTAACCCTAACACTAACACCCCCCTAAGTTAAATATAATTTAAATCTAACGAAATAAATTAACTCTTATTAAATAAATGATTCCTATTTAAAGCTAAATACTTACCTGTAAAATAAACCCTAATATAGCTACAATATAAATTATAATTATATTATAGCTATTTTAGGATTAATATTTATTTTACAGGTAACTTTGTAATTATTTTAACCAGGTACAATAGCTATTAAATAGTTAAGAACTATTTAATAGTTACCTAGTTAAAATAATAACAAAATTACCTGTAAAATAAGTCCTAACCTAAGATATAATTAAACCTAACACTACCCTATCAATAAATTAATTAAATAAACTACCTACAATTACCTACAATTAACCTAACACTACACTATCAATAAATTAATTAAACACAATTCCTACAAATAAATACAATTAAATAAACTAGCTAAAGTACAAAAAATAAAAAAGATCTAAGTTACAGAAAATAAAAAAATATTTACAAACATAATAAAAATATTACAACAATTTTAAACTAATTACACCTACTCTAAGCCCCCTAATAAAATAACAAAGCCCCCCAAAATAAAAAATTCCCTACCCTATTCTAAATTAAAAAAGTTACAAGCTCTTTTACCTTACCAGCCCTGAACAGGGCCCTTTGCGGGGCATGCCCCAAGAATTTCAGCTCTTTTGCCTGTAAAAGAATAAATACAATACCCCCCCCCCCAACATTACAACCCACCACCCACATACCACTAATCTAACCCAAACCCCCCTTAAATAAACCTAACACTAAGCCCCTGAAGATCTTCCTACCTTGTCTTCACCATACCAGGTTCACCGATCCGTCCTGAAGAGCTCCTCCGATGTCCTGATCCAAGCCCAAGCGGGGGCTGAAGAGGTCCATGATCCGGTCAAAGTCTTCATCCAAGCGGGGCAGAAGAGGATCTTCCATCCGATTGAAGTCATCATCCAGGCGGCATCTTCGATCTTCTTCCATCCGGAGCGAAGCGGCAGGATCCTGAAGACATCCAGCGCGGAACATCCATCCGGACCGACGACTGAACGACGAATGACTGTTCCTTTAAGGGACGTCATCCAAGATGGCGTCCCTCGAATTCCGATTGGCTGATAGGATTCTATCAGCCAATCGGAATTAAGGTAGGAATTTTCTGATTGGCTGATGGAATCAGCCAATCAGAATCTAGTTCAATCCGATTGGCCGATCCAATCAGCCAATCAGATTGAGCTCGCATTCTATTGGCTGATCGGAACAGCCAATAGAATGCGAGCTCAATCTGATTGGCTGATTGGATCAGCCAATCGGATTGAACTTGATTCTGATTGGCTGATTCCATCAGCCAATCAGAAAATTCCTACCTTAATTCCGATTGGCTGATAGAATCCTATCAGCCAATCGGAATTCGAGGGACGCCATCTTGGATGACGTCCCTTAAAGGAACAGTCATTCGTCGTTCAGTCGTCGGTCCGGATGGATGTTCCGCGCTGGATGTCTTCAGGATCCTGCCGCTTCGCTCCGGATGGAAGAAGATCGAAGATGCCGCCTGGATGATGACTTCAATCGGATGGAAGATCCTCTTCTGCCCCGCTTGGATGAAGACTTTGACCGGATCATGGACCTCTTCAGCCCCCGCTTGGGCTTGGATCAGGACATCGGAGGAGCTCTTCAGGACGGATCGGTGAACCTGGTATGGTGAAGACAAGGTAGGAAGATCTTCAGGGGCTTAGTGTTAGGTTTATTTAAGGGGGGTTTGGGTTAGATTAGGGGTATGTGGGTGGTGGGTTGTAATGTTGGGGGGGGGGGGTATTGTATTTATTCTTTTACAGGCAAAAGAGCTGAAATTCTTGGGGCATGCCCCGCAAAGGGCCCTGTTCAGGGCTGGTAAGGTAAAAGAGCTTGTAACTTTTTTAATTTAGAATAGGGTAGGGAATTTTTTATTTTGGGGGGCTTTGTTATTTTATTAGGGGGCTTAGAGTAGGTGTAATTAGTTTAAAATTGTTGTAATATTTTTATTATGTTTGTAAATATTTTTATATTTTCTGTAACTTAGATCTTTTTTATTTTTTGTACTTTAGTTAGTTTATTTAATTGTATTTATTTGTAGGAATTGTGTTTAATTAATTTATTGATAGTGTAGTGTTAGGTTAATTGTAGGTAATTGTAGGTAGTTTATTTAATTATTTTATTGATAGGGTAGTGTTAGGTTTAATTATATCTTAGGTTAGGACTTATTTTACAGGTAATTTTGTTATTATTTTAACTAGGTAACTATTAAATAGTTCTTAACTATTTAATAGCTATTGTACCTGGTTAAAATAATTACAAAGTTGCCTGTAAAATAAATATTAATCCTAAAAACAGAATTTATGTTTACCTGATAAATTACTTTCTCCAACGGTGTGTCCGGTCCACGGCGTCATCCTTACTTGTGGGATATTCTCTTCCCCAACAGGAAATGGCAAAGAGCCCAGCAAAGCTGGTCACATGATCCCTCCTAGGCTCCGCCTACCCCAGTCATTCGACCGACGTTAAGGAGGAATATTTGCATAGGAGAAACCATATGATACCGTGGTGACTGTAGTTAAAGAAAATAAATTATCAGACCTGATTAAAAAACCAGGGCGGGCCGTGGACCGGACACACCGTTGGAGAAAGTAATTTATCAGGTAAACATAAATTCTGTTTTCTCCAACATAGGTGTGTCCGGTCCACGGCGTCATCCTTACTTGTGGGAACCAATACCAAAGCTTTAGGACACGGATGATGGGAGGGAGCAAATCAGGTCACCTAGATGGAAGGCACCACGGCTTGCAAAACCTTTCTCCCAAAAATAGCCTCAGAAGAAGCAAAAGTATCAAACTTGTAAAATTTGGTAAAAGTGTGCAGTGAAGACCAAGTCGCTGCCCTACATATCTGATCAACAGAAGCCTCGTTCTTGAAGGCCCATGTGGAAGCCACAGCCCTAGTGGAATGAGCTGTGATTCTTTCGGGAGGCTGCCGTCCGGCAGTCTCGTAAGCCAATCTGATGATGCTATTAAGCCAAAAGGAAAGAGAGGTAGAAGTCGCTTTTTGACCTCTCCTTTTACCGGAATAAACAACAAACAAGGAAGATGTTTGTCTAAAATCCTTTGTAGCGTCTAAATAGAATTTTAGAGCGCGAACAACATCCAAATTGTGCAACAAACGTTCCTTCTTTGAAACTGGTTTCGGACACAGAGAAGGTACGATAATCTCCTGGTTAATGTTTTTGTTAGAAACAACTTTTGGAAGAAAACCAGGTTTAGTACGTAAAACCACCTTATCTGCATGGAACACCAGATAAGGAGGAGAACACTGCAGAGCAGATAATTCTGAAACTCTTCTAGCAGAAGAAATTGCAACCAAAAACAAAACTTTCCAAGATAATAACTTAATATCAACGGAATGTAAGGGTTCAAACGGAACCCCCTGAAGAACTGAAAGAACTAAGTTGAGACTCCAAGGAGGAGTCAAAGGTTTGTAAACAGGCTTGATTCTAACCAGAGCCTGAACAAAGGCTTGAACATCTGGCACAGCTGCCAGCTTTTTGTGAAGTAACACAGACAAGGCAGAAATCTGTCCCTTCAGGGAACTTGCAGATAATCCTTTTTCCAATCCTTCTTGAAGGAAGGATAGAATCTTAGGAATCTTAACCTTGTCCCAAGGGAATCCTTTGGATTCACACCAACAGATATATTTTTTCCAAATTTTGTGGTAAATCTTTCTAGTTACAGGCTTTCTGGCCTGAACAAGAGTATCGATAACAGAATCTGAGAACCCTCGCTTCGATAAGATCAAGCGTTCAATCTCCAAGCAGTCAGCTGGAGTGAGACCAGAGTCGGATGTTCGAACGGACCTTGAACAAGAAGGTCTCGTCTCAAAGGTAGCTTCCATGGTGGAGCCAATGACATATTCACCAGATCTGCATACCAAGTCCTGCGTGGCCACGCAGGAGCTATCAAGATCACCGACGCCCTCTCCTGATTGATCCTGGCTACCAGCCTGGGGATGAGAGGAAACGGCGGGAATACATAAGCTAGTTTGAAGGTCCAAGGTGCTACTAGTGCATCCACTAGAGCCGCCTTGGGATCCCTGGATCTGGACCCGTAGCAAGGAACTTTGAAGTTCTGACGAGAGGCCATCAGATTCATGTCTGGAATGCCCCACAGTTGAGTGATTTGGGCAAAGATTTCCGGATGGAGTTCCCACTCCCCCGGATGCAATGTCTGACGACTCAGAAAATCCGCTTCCCAATTTTCCACTCCTGGGATGTGGATTGCAGACAGGTGGCAGGAGTGAGACTCCGCCCATTGAATGATTTTGGTCACTTCTTCCATCGCCAAGGAACTCCTTGTTCCCCCCTGATGGTTGATGTACGCAACAGTTGTCATGTTGTCTGATTGAAACCGTATGAACTTGGCCCTCGCTAGCTGAGGCCAAGCCTTGAGAGCATTGAATATCGCTCTCAGTTACAGAATATTTATCGGTAGAAGAGATTCTTCCCGAGACCAAAGACCCTGAGCTTTCAGGGATCCCCAGACCGCGCCCCAGCCCATCAGACTGGCGTCGGTCGTGACAATGACCCACTCTGGTCTGCGGAAGGTCATCCCTTGTGACAGGTTGTCCAGGGACAGCCACCAACGGAGTGAGTCTCTGGTCCTCTGATTTACTTGTATCCTCGGAGACAAGTCTGTATAGTCCCCATTCCACTGACTGAGCATGCACAGTTGTAATGGTCTTAGATGAATGCGCGCAAAAGGAACTATGTCCATTGCCGCTACCATCAAACCTATCACTTCCATGCACTGCGCTATGGAAGGAAGAGGAACGGAATGAAGTATCCGACAAGAGTCTAGAAGTTTTGTTTTTCTGGCCTCTGTCAGAAAAATCCTCATTTCTAAGGAGTCTATTATTGTTCCCAAGAAGGGAACCCTTGTTGACGGAGATAGAGAACTCTTTTCCACGTTCACTTTCCATCCGTGAGATCTGAGAAAGGCCAGGACGATGTCCGTGTGAGCCTTTGCTTGAGGAAGGGACGACGCTTGAATCAGAATGTCGTCCAAGTAAGGTACTACAGCAATGCCCCTTGGTCTTAGCACAGCTAGAAGGGACCCTAGTACCTTTGTGAAAATCCTTGGAGCAGTGGCTAATCCGAAAGGAAGCGCCACGAACTGGTAATGCTTGTCCAGGAATGCGAACCTTAGGAACCGATGATGTTCCTTGTGGATAGGAATATGTAGATACGCATCCTTTAAATCCACCGTGGTCATGAATTGACCTTCCTGGATGGAAGGAAGAATTGTTCGAATGGTTTCCATCTTGAACGATGGAACCTTGAGAAACTTGTTTAAGATCTTGAGATCTAAGATTGGTCTGAACGTTCCCTCTTTTTTGGGAACTATGAACAGATTGGAGTAGAACCCCATCCCTTGTTCTCCTAATGGAACAGGATGAATCACTCCCATTGTTAACAGGTCTTCTACACAATGTAAGAATGCCTGTCTTTTTATGTGGTCTGAAGACAACTGAGACCTGTGGAACCTCCCCCTTGGGGGAAGCCCCTTGAATTCCAGAAGATATCCTTGGGAGACTATTTCTAGTGTCCAAGGATCCAGAACATCTCTTGCCCAAGCCTGAGCGAAGAGAGTCTGCCCCCCACCAGATCCGGTCCCGGATCGGGGGCCAACATTTCATGCTGTCTTGGTAGCAGTGGCAGGTTTCTTGGCCTGCTTTCCCTTGTTCCAGCCTTGCATTGGTCTCCAAGCTTGCTTGGCTTGAGAAGTATTACCCTCTTGCTTAGAGGACGTAGCACTTTGGGCTGGTCCGTTTCTACGAAAGGGACGAAAATTAGGTTTATTTTTGGCCTTGAAAGGCCGATCCTGAGGAAGGGCATGGCCCTTACCCCCAGTGATATCAGAGATAATCTCTTTCAAGTCAGGGCCAAACAGCGTTTTCCCCTTGAAAGGAATGTTAAGTAGCTTGTTCTTGGAAGACGCATCAGCTGACCAAGATTTCAACCAAAGCGCTCTGCGCGCCACAATAGCAAACCCAGAATTCTTAGCCGCTAACCTAGCCAATTGCAAAGTGGCGTCTAGGGTGAAAGAATTAGCCAATTTGAGAGCATTGATTCTGTCCATAATCTCCTCATAAGGAGGAGAATCACTATCGACCGCCTTTACCAGCTCATCGAACCAGAAACATGCGGCTGTAGCGACAGGGACAATGCATGAAATTGGTTGTAGAAGGTAACCCTGCTGAACAAACATCTTTTTAAGTAAACCTTCTAATTTTTTATCCATAGGATCTTTGAAAGCACAACTATCTTCTATGGGTATAGTGGTGCGTTTGTTTAAAGTGGAAACCGCTCCCTCGACCTTGGGGACTGTCTGCCATAAGTCCTTTCTGGGGTCGACCATAGGAAACAATTTTTTAAATATGGGGGGAGGGACGAAAGGAATACCGGGCCTTTCCCATTCTTTATTTACAATGTCCGCCACCCGCTTGGGTATAGGAAAAGCTTCTGGGAGCCCCGGGACCTCTAGGAACTTGTCCATTTTACATAGCTTCTCTGGGATGACCAAATTGTCACAATCATCCAGAGTGGATAATACCTACTTAAGCAGAGCGCGGAGATGTTCCAACTTAAATTTAAACGTAATCACATCAGGTTCAGCTTGTTGAGAAATGTTCCCTGAATCTGTAATTTCTCCCTCAGACAAAACCTCCCTGGCCCCATCAGACTGGTTTAGGGGCCCTTCAGAACCATTATTATCAGCGTCGTCATGCTCTTCAGTATCTAAAACAGAGCAGTCGCGCTTACGCTGATAAGTGTGCATTTTGGCTAAAATGTTTTTGACAGAATTATCCATTACAGCCGTTAATTGTTGCATAGTAAGGAGTATTGGCGCGCTAGATGTACTAGGGGCCTCCTGAGTGGGCAAGACTCGTGTAGACGAAGGAGGGAAAGATGCAGTACCATGCTTACTCCCCTCACTTGAGGAATCATCTTGGGCATCATTGTCATTGTCACATAAATCACATTTATTTAAATGAGAAGGAACTCTGGCTTCCCCACATTCAGAACACAGTCTATCTGGTAGTTCAGACATGTTAAACAGGCATAAACTTGATAACAAAGTACAAAAAACGTTTTAAAATAAAACCGTTACTGTCACTTTAAATTTTAAACTGAACACACTTTATTACTGCAATTGCGAAAAAATATGAAGGAATTGTTCAAAATTCACCAAAATTTCACCACAGTGTCTTAAAGCCTTAAAAGTATTGCACACCAAATTTGGAAGCTTTAACCCTTAAAATAACGGAACCGGAGCTGTTTTTAACTTTAACCCCTTTCCAGTCCCTGGTATCTGCTTTGCTGAGACCCAACCAAGCCCAAAGGGGAATACGATACCAAATGACGCCTTCAGAAAGTCTTTTCTATGTATCAGAGCTCCTCACACATGCGACTGCATGTCATGCCTCTCAAAAACAAGTGCGCAACACCGGCGCGAAAATGAGGCTCTGCCTATGATTTGGGAAAGCCCCTAAAGAATAAGGTGTCTAAAATAGTGCCTGCCGATATAATCTTATCAAAATACCCAGATTAAATGATTCCTCAAGGCTAAATATGTGTTAATAATGAATCGATTTAGCCCAGAAAAAGTCTACAGTCTTAATAAGCCCTTGTGAAGCCCTTATTTACTATCTTAATAAACATGGCTTACCGGATCCCATAGGGAAAATGACAGCTTCCAGCATTACATCGTCTTGTTAGAATGTGTCATACCTCAAGCAGCAAGAGACTGCTCACTGTTCCCCCAACTGAAGTTAATTCCTCTCAACAGTCCTGTGTGGAACAGCCATGGATTTTAGTAACGGTTGCTAAAATCATATTCCTCATACAAACAGAAATCTTCATCTCTTTTCTGTTTCTGAGTAAATAGTACATACCAGCACTATTTTAAAATAACAAACTCTTGATTGAATAATAAAAACTACAGTTAAACACTAAAAAACTCTAAGCCATCTCCGTGGAGATGTTGCCTGTACAACGGCAAAGAGAATGACTGGGGTAGGCGGAGCCTAGGAGGGATCATGTGACCAGCTTTGCTGGGCTCTTTGCCATTTCCTGTTGGGGAAGAGAATATCCCACAAGTAAGGATGACGCCGTGGACCGGACACACCTATGTTGGAGAAATAGCTATAATATAATTATAATTTATATTGTAGCTATATTAGGGTTTATTTTACAGGTAAGTATTTAGCTTTAAATAGGAATAATTTATTTAATAAGAGTTAATTTATTTCGTTAGATAAAAATTATATTTAACTTAGGGGGGTGTTAGTGTTAGGGTTAGACTTAGCTTTAGGGGTTAATACATTTATTAGAATAGCGGTGAGCTCCGGTCGGCAGATTAGGGGTTAATAATTGAAGTTAGGTGTCGGCGATGTTAGGGAGGGCAGATTAGGGGTTAATACTATTTATGATAGGGTTAGTGAGGCGGATTAGGGGTTAATAACTTTATTATAGTAGCGCTCAGGTCCGCTCGGCAGATTAGGGGTTAATAAGTGTAGGCAGGTGTCGGCGACGTTGAGGGGGGCAGATTAGGGGTTAATAAATATAATATAGGGGTCGGCAGTGTTAGGGGTAGCAGATTAGGGGTACATAGGGATAACGTAGGTGGCGGCGATTTGCGGTCGGAAGATTAGGGGTTAATTATTTTAAGTAGCTTGCGGCGACGTTGTGGGGGGCAAGTTAGGGGTTAAGAAATATAATATAGGGGTCGGCGGGGTTAGGGGCAGCAGATTAGGGGTACATAAGTATAACGTAGGTGGCGGTCGGCAGATTAGGGGTTAAAAATTTTAATCGAGTGGCGGCGATGTGGGGGGAGCTCGGTTTAGGGGTACATAGGTAGTTTATGGGTGTTAGTGTACTTTAGGGTACAGTAGTTATGAGCTTTATAAACCGGCGTTAGCCAGAAAGCTCTTAACTCCTGCTATTTTCAGGCGGCTGGAATCTTGTCGTTAGAGCTCTAACGCTCACTTCAGAAACGACTCTAAATACCAGCGTTAGAAAGATCCCATTGAAAAGATAGGCTACGCAAATGGCGTAGGGGGATCTGCGGTATGGAAAAGTCGCGGCTGAAAAGTGAGCGTTAGACCCTTTAATCACTGACTCCAAATACCAGCGGGCGCCCAAAACCAGCGTTAGGAGCCTCTAACGCTGGTTTTGACGGCTACCGCCGAACTCCAAATCTAGGCCTTAGCCTACAAGATACAAATTTGACACTATACAGGGCTATGGATACCAGTTTTAAAATACAATTTATTTCTTTAAGTCTGCTGCATACAGCAACAATGAATGTTTTGCATACAAAAGGCAAACTAAGAGCTATTCAAGACTATGAAATACAGTTTAAAACACAAATTGCTCTCTTTAATCTATCAGTTGTCTTTTAATACTTATCCAATATCTCTCAGCAGGTTTAATCTCACCTCAGAAGACCAATAAGTATATTTTGTAATCAATGAGAAAAGGTAGACCAGCTTTGCTAGAGTAATGGTAGTTCACGCCCAACAAATCAGTTACAAGTCAGCTCAGCAGAATCTGTCCTATCTTGCCTTAAGCTTATATGTGTTTCCATCATGGGTGAGAATATGGGAGGCCCTTTTGGGAAAACCTGCTTTGTTATTGGCCCTTACGGAGCTGATCACCCCATTGGTTACCTGGGAATTTCATTTTTAACAGCCTAATAAGCCTTCTGGCTGTAGTTCTCACATCATAACACCGGGGGCAGCGTGACAAACAAACACAGCAATACATTTACTATCCAAGATTTTTAACAATTCATTATTTTTATGAAATGGTTATTCATTAGATCATAACTTCCTGCATCAATTACTGACAATATTAATTATAGATGGGGCAGCATCATATCATCTCTCTGATTATTTCAATATGAAACATCATCTTGTCTATGGTCCATCTGAAATAAAAATAAGTGTTATTAATCATTTCTTTTTAGGTCCACAAATATTCTTAAAAAAATACAGATGCTAAGACATTTTATGCTTTCAATATATATATATATATATATATATATATATATCGGGGAACCCAATTCGCTAGTGAAGTGGGTTCCCCGATCTGATTCGATTCTTTGGGGTAAACCAAATCTGGAAAACACGTGGTTGATGAGCAATGCTGCGCATGTTTCAGCACTATTGTTAGGTGCACTGATGCACTCTACCCATTTAGTGAACAGGCATGTCACTGTTAACATGTATTTGTTACCTCTTGATGACCTTGTTACTGGACCGATAAAATCAGTTTGTATATCTGACTATGGCATTACCATCCCCCTTTTCTGCAATGGCGCTCTATGCGTTGGCGCAGTGGGTTGGAACTGTGGACAGATTAGACACCCTTGACAGTAGGTTTGAACATCTTTCAACATGTGTGGCCAAAAAGTGTAATCACGCAATATTTCATATGTGAGTTTGGCACCACGATGACCAGATGTGGGAGCATCATGGGCATGTTGAAGTATTAGTCCTCTGAATTTGGTGGGTACTACCCATTGCTGGATGCCAGTTTTGGAGGTTCTAATTAACAAAACATCCTGTAACTTGAATTGTGATCTGGATTTCATTAAGATTCTAAGATTTTCTTTGCCAGTACAATCATCTTTTGAGGTGGGGTTGCTTTCAGGATCTTCTATGTGTTTATAGAAGATGCCTACAATTGGGTCTTCTTTTTGACTAGTGATCAGGTCCTCGCTAGGAGAATCCTGACTCCGTTGCACCAGGTTAGGCTCACTCTGTTGTTTGGCCTGGTTTCTGGTAATGGCTTCTATCTGAATTGCACCCATTAAGTGTTCAATATTAAAGAGTTCTCCAGTTATGGCTCCTTGTTTGGCTAATGAATCCGCAAGATCATTGCCTTCCTTATCAGGACCCAGAACCCTGAAATGACCCTTGGTCTTTTTCCAGTTAATGGTTAAATCATTGGATACCACCAGATTATCAATCACTTGCCATGCTTGACTGGTTTGTTATTGCTTTTCTGCATGCCATTTCTTCTCCAAGTTGGCAGCTATTCAACAAAACTGTCACACATATAATTTGAGTCAGTTATGGTTACAAATTTGTGAATACCATGTTCAATAGCAATTTAAATCATTGGATACCACCAGATTATCAATCTTGCAGAACAACTTGCCATGCTTGACTGGGTTGTTGTTGCTTTTCTGCATGCCATTTCTTTTCCAAGTTGGCAGGTATTCAACAAAACTGTCACGCACATAATTTGAGTCAGTAATGATTACAAATTCATGAATACCATGTTCAATAGCCATTTCAATGGTTTTTAGAACAGCAGTTAGTTCTGCAACTTGACTGGATCTTGGTCCAATGTTGAAACCTATAGACATATTTGGGAATCCATTTGCCCAAGTTATACCAATGCCAGCGACTAATCTGTGCTCATTATCAATAGTGGCATGGTAAGAACAACCATCAACATATACCCAAGGTAATGTTTGACAAAGGTCCTCATTGTACATTTTATATGGGGATAGCAATTGTTCCTCCAGAAAATCATCTTCTGATAATTCTTCCCCAGGATCTTTAGCAGTACAGTCGTGGAGCTCAGCAAGCCCCTGTGCAACTGGATTCTTTTTATTCTGCTTGTAGTGAATTTCTAATGGCCTGCCTTGTAAGGAAAGAGTCCACACTGTTATGCAGCTGCAGAAATTTTGTAGAGCCCATACAGTAGATAAGAGGGCTTTTTCGCAATTGCTACATTTTATTTCTACTGGGGATAGAGTTTTGCTCGCATAAGCAATGGATTTGCTTAAATTATCATGCTTTTGGTATAAAACAGCACTCATGCTTACATCCGTGTAACCTGTCTCTAAGAAGAAAGGTTTACCACCTTCAGGGTATGCTAAGCAAGGTGCTTATGTGAGTTTTCTCTTCAGCTCTTTGATGGCTCTCTTGAGACTCACTCCAGTGCCATTTCACATCCTTCTTTAGAAGAAGTAGTAGAGGTTTAGCTAATTCTGCATAATTATCAATGAATTTGCGAGAATAATTTTTCATACCCAGTAAGGATCTCAATTTCTTTAAGTTAGTTGGGTTTTTAGAATTTACTATAGCTTCCACCTTTTTCCTCTGAGGATTTAACCCTTCAGAAGTAACTTCATGCCCCAAGAAGTTTACACGAGTGTGGCACCATTGAGCTTTCTGTAGGGATAATTTGACACCTGCCCTTTTAAGTTGGCTGAGGACGTGTTTAAGCTCTGCAATGTGTTTTTCAAAGTCTGTGCTTTTGATTAAAACATGATCAACATAAGATAAGGTCCCCCTTTCCAGTGCATCAGACATAGCCTTATGCATGAATACAGCAAATTCATGTCCGGAATTTATGTATCCAAAAGGAAGTCTCTGAAATGCATATTGGACCTTTTGGAAGGAGAAGGCCAGCTTATACTGGTCCTTTTCATGTACCTTTATGGTCCAATATCCCTGTGCACAATCAATGGCAGTGAATATTTTGGATCCCTGCATCTGCACTAGGCACTGGTCAATGTATGGTACAGGCCAGCCAGACATGTACACTCGTTTGTTTAGCTGTCTTAAATCAGCACACAAACGCCATTGTCCATTGGGCTTAAGAACACCTAGAATAGGATTATTATAAGAGCTGTGCACCTGTTGGATAATACCCTTTTCTTCCAAGTTCCTTATGATTTCTCCAAGAGAATCATATGAGGCTAAAGGAAGTCTGTATTGTTTAACAAAGACCGGTGGTGCATTGGGATCTGTTTGTATTCTTGCAATGTGCAAGTCTGTAGTCCCACAGTCATAAGAATCCTTAGCAAAAATATCTTTGTACTCCATCAGGAGTTCTCGCAGCAGATGGCATTCATCATCGCTGGAACAGCCATTAGCTAAAGATATTTGCTCTTCGACTATTTGCTGAAATCCTGGAAAGATTTCAGGCTGTCCTATTTCATAGGCTTCTTCCAACCTAGAGGTGAGATCCCCTTGACTATAATTTACATTGCCCCCATGACTCTGGGTATTGGGGTAATCTTGCTGTTTGATTGGTTGATCAAATACTAGAGAGGCTTCTTCAATTTTACAGATGCCTTTCTCTGAGCTGAAGGGATACATAGACTGAATTGTAAATAGACCCTCTGGCATAGATGCAAAGGATTGTTCTATTAACTGTTCTTCAGTTAAGTATCCTTCAGGTATTAGCCCAATTATATTATTCTGGAATCCAAAAGTGTAATAACTTGATTCCAGTGCATACCCTATAGTAGTTCCCTTGGATAATGTTATATCCTGTGGGGTCATGTTATGCACAATAACATGTATTGGAATAGTTCCAATATTTACCAAAGGAGTGTAGGTCATTGTGACACCCAGATTTTTGTATTCTACGGGAGAGGCAAATTAGTGTTTCAGAAGTTTTTAATTTCTGAGCTCTTTTTACCTGTAAGGGTAAAAGAAAGTTATCAGCCCCGGCAGGAATTATAATATCACTAGACACCTGCATATTTACAGCATATGGCAATTGCTGGTTCGATTTCAGGGCTGCATTTTCATCCTGAAATACTTCAGGGTCCCCCTTTAACCTGCTCCAGAGGCAAGAGTTAATCAAATCCATTTGTATGGCATATCTATGTAAGATATCATTGCCAATGTATATTTGATTATGGGGAGTATTTAAAACTAAAAACAGGTGCTTCACTGATTTATTACCTATAGATACAGATAATAAGCACTTAGCTGTGACGTTATAGCTTTCAAACCTGTTATCCAGGCTGCGGACACAGAGGTCTTGGGGAGAAAGATATTTAATCACTTTAGGTTCAGCTATCTGCACTAATAAACTTTTGCTTATATAGCTAGCTTCCTGTTTTAAGTTTAATTTAGCAAACTTGGTTTTCCCAAAGTCATGCACTTGTACTCTCTCAATTCCTGTGAGGTATTGAGCATGGCCCCCTCCCTTAGGGATTCTATGATCCCCCTTGTGGAGAGATATGGTTAATACATCGCCGTCTAAGGAAATATTCGCTATCTTTCCAGGCGAAATTTTAAAAGTATTACCATCAGAGCCATTTAAAGGAGTCTGATCATCTATTTGTAAAATAGTGATTTCAGGTACAGAGTTATTCCTGAAATAAATCTCCACAGCATCTGGTTTCTCTTCCACCACGTGACAGTTATGTCGGGTGCGAGATATACCGGATTGCTCATAATTTATTGGCCATTTTACTTGTGACCAAATTACATTATTTATGCAATCAATTATGGTGCTTAATCGCTTCAGGAGATCACTACCAATAATTAAACGATCAGTTGGCAGATCCACTATAATGACAGGGTGTCTTATGACCCTGTTTCCCAATTTAAATTTTAACCAGGCAGTACCGTAAACTTTTAGGGAGTCCCCCCAACTCCTATTAGAGAAACATCAAATTCTTTTATTTCAGGTTTGTGGAGTATTAGCTCATTTAGCTGTGTGTAGTACCTGTGGGATAAAATAGTTGCCTGAGATCCAGTATCAATTAATCCCATGATAGGGTTGGAGACTGAATCTTGCAGCTCGGCTAATACATAATATCTTCCTGCAGTTTCTACCATTTCACACATAAAATTGGCATTATCATACATCTGTGGGCTTCGCCACGTGTTACCTGAATCCGCCATGTTTTCCGATGCAGAAGAAACTTCACATCTACCGGTCCCCTCTATGACAGGACTTGTTCAGCATTAGTATTTTGGAGAGCATTATATACTTGGGGTGTCTGGTTACCCTGAGAATATCTTCCCCATCTATTGTATCTACCCTGCGCGGATACCAATTATTTGGTGAGCATTCTCTTCGTGAGTAATTATTCACCTGATTATGTCCCCCACTTTGGTTATTGTCTCTGTGCGCCTCAGCCCGTGTTTGGGAAGGGGTAGAGTTAAACCTCTGTGGAGATGGCCTGTTTTGACTGGCCACCTCCGCGTAGGTTTTCTTTTTAGACTCCAAATTGAGGGGGCTAGGTGACACCCTAGTTTCTGCCACAATTTTGGGTTTTGATTCCTTTTTAACACCCTGTTCACTGGACTGCTGAATAGAGTATAACTTTGTACTCTCTTTGATCAGCCATTCCAATGAGCAGTCCTCATCAAACTCTCTAGCTAAATTAATTTTGATGGGTGTGGGCAGTGCTTCAAAATATAAAATGTATAAATTCTGAGCATTCAAATATGGAATTATCTTCAGCCATACTGTACGCATTTTTCAATACAGAATGGAACTCTATGGGACTTTGATTCGCACTACATTTTAAACCATATACAGCTATTTTCGCGGCAGTTTTAGTGCGATGTTGCCCAAATTCTTTTCTGCATTGTCGTTTTATTTGACACCATGAATGAATATTCATATCCTTTAGTGAAGCAAAGAATTTATGATGTTTACCGTCAAATACCCAGGGCAGAAGTTTAATTTCTCACTTGTAACATTCATTATAGCTAATGCAGTTTCAAAAGCCTCTAAGTGATCAATTATAGAGTTTGTTCCCTTGTTGGAGAATACAGGTACTGCACCCTTTAGGAAAGTAATTATTTTATGGGAGTCATACACCTTATTAGACGTGCTTTGGGACTCCTTATTAGAGTTTCCCTCACCCGCACCAGCTGAGTTACAGCAGTTCCCTGGATTTACATCATGAGGTGATGGTCTATTTGGGAAATATATTTCTGACCCAATAGGGGTCATTTGTCTACACTCTTCCATATATTTCTCCACTTCGTCCCTGACGCGTTCTCTAAGGGAGTTAGCATTAGCCAAAAAGAAAGAGAAGTTGCCGAAGCCTTTTGGCCTCTCCTCTGTCCAGAGTAGACAACAAACAATGCAGATGTTTGACGAAAATCTTTAGTAGCTTGTAAATAAAACTTTAAAGCACGAACCACGTCAAGATTGTGTAAAAGACGTTCATTCTTTGAAGAAGGATTGGGACACAGTGACGGTACAACAATCTCCTGATTGATATTTTTATTAGATACCACCTTAGGTAGAAAACCAGGTTTGGTACGTAACACTACCTTATCGGAATGAAAAATGAGATAAGGAGAATCACATTGTAAAGCAGATAACTCCGAAACTCTTCGAGCCGAGGAGATAGCTACTAAAAACAGAACTTTCCAAGATAAGAGCTTAATATCTACGGAATGTAAAGGTTCAAACGGAACCCCTTGAAGAACCTTAAGAACTAAATTTAAACTCCAAGGCGGAGCAACAGGTTTAAACACAGGCTTAAGTCTGACTAAAGCCTGACAAAACGCCTGCACGTCTGGAACCTCAGCCAGACGTTTGTGCAAAAGGACAGAGCAGAAATCTGTCCCTTTAAGGACCTTGCTGACAAACCCTTCTCCAATCCATCTTGGAGAAAAGATAATATCCTAGGAATCCTGGCAGAATTAACAGTAAAGAAACCAGAGATTTCCTTATCCATGATATATATTTAGGTCCTAATATAGATTATTTTCAGATCTTATTTAACCCTACGGTGCTTCTGGTTAGACAGATGTTCTATCCAGGTTGTTTTAAGTCTTGTCTTTTGTTGTGTGATTTTTTTTTTTTTTTCTTCTTTCTCTCTCTCTCTCCCCCGGTGCCTCCCTCTCCCCTTTTTCTTCGCCTCCACATATATCTCTACCTTACCTATTGTGGCCTATTAGACTAAGGTTATTTACTTGTCATGACAGCACCTCTTAAAATTCTTTCGTGGAATGTCGGGGGAATAACATCCCCTACTAAACGTAAACAAATTATATCTTTATTGGGTAAACACTCCCCTGACATTGTATTTTTACAAGAAACCCAACTTAAAGAGGCTGAACTTCCTAAATTAAGATCACGTTGGGTAGGACGAGTTATCGCAACTACTTGTGTGAGCCGGAAGTGTGGAGTTGCTATCTTATTTAACAAGAAATTAGAATTTGAAACTATTAGTATTGAATGTGATACAGACAATAGATTTATTATTATGAAGATTCGGATTAGAGGATATGAACTCATTTTATGCAATGTCTATGGCCCAAATCAGTTTTCCCGCAGATTTTGGGACACAATCCAAAACAAATTATACCCTCATTGTAGTGATAGACTTATTTTAGGTGGGGATTTTAATATGGTATTCTCTCCGAATATTGATAGAATGTCCCAGAGCAAACGACAATATATGAAGGCTAGCAAATATTTTAAAACTTTTTGTTCTTCTCTTAAACTTAATGACATTTGGAGGACCAAAGTTCCTGACACTATAACATTTTCTTGTGAGTCCAAAGCTGTACATTTTCAAGGATTGATTATATCTTTGTCTCAGAACAGCTTATTCAGCTAGGACTATTTCCTCAAATTCATGATATTATTATTTTGGATCACGCGATAATTTCTCTGAGTATCCATTTATATCAAAGAGAGAACTCTCATAATTCTAGTTTCTTTTTTCCCTATCATTTAAGTAATAACAGCAAATTTATAAATTGGTTAAAACTACAATGGCAAGATTTCTTCAGGAACAATATTTCATACTACAATAAAAGTGAAATATTCTGGGAAACCTTTAAAGCTGTACTCAGAGGCCAAATCAAGTCTTATTTATGTCATTATAAAAAGAAATCTATACAGAGTGAAAGACAATTATCCAATCAAGTTAAAAATGATTTATTTTTTTTTAAATATAAGTTTTTTATTGAGGATTGCAACATGCACAGTAAATAAACCAAAGGCTTGATATACATACAAGAACCAGACATATTACCTTCATACAGCTTGTAAAGAGAAGGAAAAATAAAACATACAAGAAAAAAAATTACATCTGCCTTTAGGCAACTTGGACCATCTTAGACATTATAGATAACTGAAGTGCCATATGTAATAGTCTGTACTATTGGTGTGCCTTTATCCTGATAACCTCATTTTTTTTTTTTTTTTATAGTGGAGGGGGTATAGGAGGAGTACAGCGGGCAAAAGCCGCTCTGATTTATAATATCTGATATCTGGGGCAAATAAATATATGACCGGGCTGAATATAATACTGTATAGCTATGAGTGTTGTATGTGGAGTAAAGCAAATTTTTGTCTTGCAGCCAGAGGTATAGGGAGGACTATGACTGCTGAAGTGTAAAGTGAGTCTATGGGATAAGTTAGTACACTATAAAGGCACAAATTTGAACATAGTAAAATTATAAACATATACCTACAATTTTTGTATAAAACAGATAAAACTCTAGGACCTACTGATCATGGATAAAGGAAGCACTATAAGGGTCTCTACAGTTGGATAGAGTGCCTATTTAACAAATCTATTTCCCTACACTCTTCGTAGATGGTGCTACCTCGGCCGCTGGCAGCATCTGTATATGTAAAGGTTATATAGGTGAAAGAGTGAGGTTTGGTGTTATGCCTTGTAACATATAGGCTAGATGGTTCTTTAAGTTTAATAGCAATCGTGCAGTGGTTAGGCTTCCATCTGTAAAAAAAGGTTAAGGTTCCCAGAATCTTCAGAGTCTCATATGAGATTGATGTAAGTGTGTGATTCTACTAAAACTTAAGGAGCTCTGTGGATCAAACGTGTAACATATACCATGCATCATCCCCCTGTACATACAGAAGATAAATACTGTAAACTATGAAACCTTATCTCATCCCAAATTCAAACTGTATACTGCAACGAGCAGAAAAACATAGAATTACACACAGTTCTTAGCTGAATTTCTGCTCGAGGGGCAGGAGTGACAGAGAGGATAACAAATAATTACAATGAAACTTGGGGAAAAGGGGGACATAAAAGAGAGATTAGGAGGGGCTACTGGAGTGCAAAGTAGGATTTACAGGTATATGCCGAGTGTTCACCCCACTCCAGATGGTTCATATTTGGAACAGAATGGGGTGAGAATGAGCAAGTGTCTCAGAAGATTGCATAAGTCCCACCTTTGTACTTGTGTAAGGACCGCTGGGGTCTGGGTGTTGTGACAATACAGGGTCAAGTCCCGCAAAGACATTTTCTCTCCCATGCGACTTGGTACTAACCGGATGAGAGGGCAGGGAGAATAAAGCACTGAAGTGGTTACGGCTCTATGAAGATTGCGAGACCAGCTATGAGGGAAAGTCCCGGCTAGAGAAGTGTCATGGATCAAAACGCCACAGTGGCGACACAGAAGTATTTTGCTATCTCTCCTGCCGCGATCTCCATCCATCACAAAGGGGGTTTCCGCACAGCTACAATACACTGTGGCTTGATCTTCCTGTGGTAGCTGCAAGGCGAGTTCCCACACTGCCAACAAGCTCCGTTTCAGATCGACAAAATGCTCTTCCGTGCGTGTAAGTAGTAAGTCGTCCGACTCCATGTTCTTGGGAGGTTGAGATAAGGAAAACGTATATACTACTAACAGAGTGTGTAAAAGGGCCCAGTCTCTGGTATAATCTGGCGGGAGGTCTTTGGCCCAGATATCAGAGGGTGGGGGGGGTTCGGCCGCCCTGAACGTAAACGCAATGTAGTGTTAGTTTGTTGAGCCAAATTTTCCAAGTAGGAATTTCAGTATAGAGGTGCTGGATCCAAGTCTTTGCTACCTGGCTTGCTTGCAGCTAGCGATGAGGAGTAGTGCATGAGTGTCTCGAGTCAATTTGCAGCAAGAGTGCGCATATAATGGCGGCTCAGGGTTTCAAGCGTTCAGGGCAGCTTCATGCAGGAGCTTTATGTCGGAGCTTCCAGCGATCAGTCTCAATCCAAGGTTCTGGGGCTAATACAATAAAGTGAGACATAAAACTATGATTATCTCTCTAGTGAGCTTAGATAATTGGGTAGAGAAGGTATCTTGAAGCAGGAGCTTCCATTAAACGTGTCCGCTCTCTCTAACAGTTGGCTCCGCCCCCGTTAAAAATGATTTTAATCAATATAAGCTTCATTCCTCCCAGAGCAATTGGATATATTATTCTCAGTGCAGAATTAAAAGAGATATATACATTAAGCAGCAATGTCTTGAGGAAGAGACTAAATTGGCCAATCGTTTTAGAGGCCATTATGGTACTTCAGCCAAATATTTGGCCAGAATTACTAAAAATAACAAAAGCAGAAATTACATTCCGGCTATTAAGGTTGCACACCAGAGATATACAGACAATAACAATATTAGAAAAGTTTTTTTTGAATATTTCCAAGAACTATATAACACCCAACCGATAGACAACTTTAACAAATAATTTTTTTGGAATAAGATTACCATTCCTCAACTTTCCCTCTCAGATCTAGAAATCTTGAATGCACCTATTTCTAAGGAAGAAATACTGTTAACAATAAAAAACGCAAAATTGAACAAAGCTGCTGGGCCAGATGGGATCCCGGTAGAATTGTATAAAATACTTATGGAAGAGATAAGTAACTTATTAGTGGTTATGTTTAATAATTACTATATAACTTCTTCCCCTATATCAAATCTCTTCTCAGCAGCTAATATAACCCTTATCCATAAAAAGGGTAAAGACCCTGAGCCCACAGCCTCATATAGACCTATATCTGTCTTAAACTCGGATTATAAAATCCTTTTATCTATCATAGCTAATAGAATGAACAACTTTTTGTCTAAAATAATCCATATGGATCAAACGGGCTTTATTAACGGACGTACTGTAACCTCTAATTTACGGAAAGTTGAATTATTGTTAGATTTTTTTTTAACCAAAATCTGACCCCAAAAAATGATAAGCTTGATAAGGATCTAGCTATACTTTCTATAGACACCGAGAAGGCATTTGATTCCATATCATGGGATCATCTGCTACATTCTTTAGAAAGTTTTGGCATTAAAGGTCATTGCTTAGATTTCATAGCCAAGATCTATAAAAATCCATACTCAGCACTTTTGATAAATGGCAATCTTTCCAATAAAATCGTGTTAGGGCGAGGCACTCGACAAGGCTGCCCTTTGTCGCCTTTATTGTTTAATATTGCAATCGAACCTCTAGCAATTTGGCTCCGTTCAGAACTAGTAGGGATGAGAGTGGGCACAATGGCGTTTAAAATCAGTCTCTATTCTGATGATTTGCTAATTTTTTTAGAGGATTCGATAAAGTCCATTCCAAAAATTCTTTATTTACTTTCACCCTTTAGTTCATTTGCAGGGTATAAGATAAATCTCCAAAAAAGTGAACTTTAATGGATACAAAAACATAAGGGAAGCTGCATTGATCACCCTTTTAAAAATACAGACAATATCAAATATTTGGGTATTATATTACATAGGAATCCCAAGATGTGGTATAATTTAAATTTTAAACCGGTTTTTGAGAAAGCCATTTCAGATCTTAAAAATTGGTTGTCATTTCCTTTTCCTCTCTCGGCTCGAGTTAACTTAGTTAAAATAATTATTTTTCCACGGATACTTTATCTACTGCAAAATCTTCCATTATTCATTCCCAACCAGGAAATTCGAAAATTCTATACTGCATGCTCAAAATTTGTATGGAAAGAACGAAAGCCTCGTATCTCAATTGCTAAACTTTGCCAAAAAAAGAGAAATGGTGGACTGGCTTTGCCGGATATTAAACTTTATAACCTGATGACTTTAACCAAAATAGCTATGGGCTGGTTGATCAGTTCAAATAAAGTTTCGTCTGTAGAGATAGAGAGTTTATTTATAGCCCCTTCCTCTTTAAAAGCAATCTTGCACTGTCCAATAAAAAAACTCCCATCAAATATTTGTAATCTTATATCCTTTAAAAATATAATCATAGCATGGCAAAAAATATGTAGTATAGGTGGTATAGATTTTAGATTCTCAGCGTTTTTACCAATTCAAGGCAACCCAGAATTTATTCCAGGAATTAATGAGCAAATATATCGTATATGGGCTCAAAAGGGCCTTAAGTATATGTATCAACTTATTACTTCTTCAGGACAGATGCTCTCTTTTAACGATCTAATGGATTCATTTGAATTACCAAAACATAGTCTATTTGCATATTTTCAAACTCGGCACTTTATTAACTCGCAAGATCGGGATAGTTGTATTGATTTGCAATGGTCAGACATTAATGAGTGTATTAAAAAAGCTGTAGCAGGCAAATTTACAATTTCTCTTCTATATAATATAATGCTTGCAAAACAGGGCCAAATTTCTTCCCAAAATTTGGTCTCTTTTTGGTGTCAACATTTCCCTCGATTTGAATCAGTTATTATCTCTTACAGTTTTTCTGCACTGGAGAAATGGAATGTGTCAATTGCATGGAAAGAATCACAGATTAAACTATTACACAATTCATATCTAACTCCTCTCAAAATGTCTAAATTTTCTTCTTCAATACAACAGTGGTGTCCAAAATGTCATTTATCAAATGCGGATATTCTACATATGGTTTTCTATTGCCCCAAAATAAACCAACTGTGGGGCAAAGTTAACCACTGGTATAATCGGCAGTTCCATGACTGTTTTAAAATACAAGCCTATCATATAATCTTTTTGATACATCCGAACTTAATTAGGGTTAAACCTAAAAATATCAGGATATTAAATACGATAATTATGGTAATTAGAATTCTGATATTGAAAAAATGGAAAGATAGATTTCCTCCAAGATTCTCTCACTTTCGTAACATGTTGCTTCAACAACTTGTGTTTGAATCACATAATACAATATTACAGTTTAAAGATAGGGCCGAGGTATTTGTTAGAAATTGGAGTCCGATAATTAATTTATACTCACTCTCTATACAGAAGCGAATATTAGCTCCCCTGGGCTCTACCGATACTTATAGAAACTTTTTTGCCCATTCAGTATGAAAGTTAGCCTCTGAAATTTATTTTAACTGCCATATATTGAGAGGCAGAGGGGTGAAGAGAGAGGTACTGGGGTCTCACTTTTCACTTCCCCCTTTTTTTTGTCTTTCTTTTTTTTTTTTTTCTCTCTCCCTCATTTTTGTTTTTTTGTTTCATGTGGTTTTGTTATTCATTGTTAAGTGTTTGTTATTTCATTAGAAAATTTTTCCAACAAGTGCATTTTTTTCTCTAGGCCTATAAACTAGGTATTTTTAGTTAGGTATCAGTACCACCAGGAACTTAGACATTAATTTTAATTTACAATTGGGCTAACAAAGAAAGTTGTTTTAAATTATCTTGATACGGGATGTATTTTTGTAAGATGTAGAGAGGTATAATCTATATTCAATATTTGTATCTGTACGTTACTAATTCCTTTATATTTGTAGAGATATGAATGTCAAGAAATCGTGTGGCCTAAAATGTAACCTTGAGTTGAATCATGAAAGGTTTCCTTGTATCCTATTGTAATGACTTATGTTAGTTATAGTTTCAAAAGGAATTTTAAAGCTAAATATGTGGTTAGAAAAAAGCATATGTTGTACTTTTCTGGTTTTTTTATGTTTAAATCATCCTGTGAGATGTGTCAATGTAATAATTTTGCCCAAACTATGTTGTTGTACATTGTTGGATAATAATAAATAAATATGTAAAAAAAAAAAAAAACCCCAGGAATCCTGACCTTACTCCATGAGTAACCATTGGATTCACACCAATGAAGATATTTACACCATATCTTATGATAGATTTTCCTGGTGACAGGCTTTCACACCTGTATTAAGGTATCAATGACCGACTCGGAGAAACCACGCTTTGATAAAATCAAGCGTTCAATCTCCAAGCAGTCAGCCGCAGAGAAATTAGATTTGGATGGTTGAAAGGACCCTGAAGTAGAAGGTCCTGTCTCAGAGGCAGAGTCCATGGTGGAAAGGATGACATGTCCACCAGATCTGCATACCAAGTCCTGCGTGGCCACGCAGGTGCTATCAAAATCACAGATGCTCTCTCCTGCTTGACCTTGGCAATCAGACGAGGGAGCAGAGGAAACAGTGGAAACACATAAGCCAGGTTGAAGGACCAAGGCGCTGCTAGAGCATCTATCAGCGCTGCCTTGGGATCCTTGGACCTGGATCCGTAACAAGGAAGCTTGGCGTTCTGGCGAGACGCCATGAGATCCAGTTCTGGTTTGCCCCAACGTTGAATCAACTGTGCAAACACCTCCGGGTGGAGCTCCCACTCCCCCGGATGAAAAGTCTGTCGACTTAGAAAATCCGCCTCCCAGTTCTCTACTCCTGGGATATGGATAGCCGATAGGTGGCAAGAGTGAATCTCTGCCCAACGAATTATCTTTGAAACCTCCAACATCGCTAGGGAACACCTTGTTCCCCCTTGAGGGTTGATGTAAGCTACAGTCGTGATGTTGTCCGACTGAAATTTGATGAACCTCACTGCCGCTAGTCTGAAGAGCATTGAATATCGCTCTTAGTTCCAGAATGTTTATCGGAAGGAGAGCCTCCTCCTGAGTCCATGACCCCTGAGCCTTCAGAGAGTTCCAGACTGCCCCCCAGCCCAGAAGGCTGGCATCTGTTGTTACTATTGTCCAATCTGGCCTGCAGAAGGTCATACCTTTGGACAGATGGACTCGAGATAGCCACCAGAGAAGAGAATCCCTGGTCTCTTGACCCAGATTTAGTTTCTACAGAATCTATCAGAGTTCCCAGGAAGGAAACTCTTGTGAGAGGGGATAGAGAACTCTTCTTTTCGTTCACTTTCCACCCATGAGACCTCAGGAATGACAGAACAATGCCACTACTCATATCTTGTTTAATTGTAGTGTAAGTGTACATTTTAAAAAAAAAACTTTTTGGACTGTGATACATCAGTCTGCTTTTTTGTGTCCGGCTCACAGCGTATACTTTGCCCACTTGCCCAGTGCCACCACTCATATCTTGTCATACCTGATGTTTTAAAGCACGTTATTCCAAACAATTTAGAAATGTTAGGTGATTTATGCCCTTTATGGATTAAAACCAGCCTCTGCATCAACTATGTAGTTTTCCGTGGGAGTTTTGCCATGGATCCCCCTCCGGCATGCCACAGTCCAGGTGTTAGTACCCTTGAAACAACTTTTCCATCACTATTGTGGCCAGAAAGAGTCCCTGTGGGTTTTAAAATTCACTTGCCTATTGAAGTCAATGGCGGTTCGCCCGTTCGCAAACTTTTGTGGAAGTTCGCGTTCGCCGCTCGCGAACTGAAAATTTTAAGTTTGTGACATCACTACCTATAAATACACCCCTCACCACACACACACACAATTCAGTTTAATGAATAGCCAAGTTGTGGGGTGATAAAGAAAGGAGTAAAAATCAACAAAGGAATTTGGAAATAATTGTGCTTTATACAAAAAAATCATAACCACCATAAAAAGGGTGGGTCTTATGGACTCTTGCCAATATGAAAGAAATGAATTTATCAGGTAAATTCTTACATAAATTATGTTTTCTTTCATGTAATTGGCAAGAGTCTATGAGCTAGTGATGTATGGGATAGTAATACCCAAGATGTGGAACTCCAAAGAAGAGTCACTAGAGAGGGAGGGATAAAATTATAACAGCCATTTTCCGCTGAAAAAAATTAATCCACAACCCAAAATATACATTTATTCTCATAATGAAAAGAAAAAAAAACTTAAACATAAGCAGAGGAATCAAACTGAAACAGCTGTCTGTAAAACTTTTCTACCAAAAACTGCTTCCGAATAAGCAAATACATCAAAATGGTAGAATTTAGTAAATGTATGCAAAGAAGACCAAGTTGCTGCTTTGCAAATCTGATCAACTGAAGCCTGATGAATCAAAAGCTTTAACCAAGATGCCAAGGAAATGGCAGAAGCCTTCTGACCTTTCCTAGAACCAGAAAATATAACAAATAGACTAGAAGTCTTCCTGAAATCTTTAGTAGCTTCAACATAATATTTCCAAGCTCTTACCACATACAAAGAATGTAAGGATCTCTCCAAAGAATTCTTAGGATTAGGACACAGAGAAAGGGCAACAATTTCTCTATTAATGTTGTTAAAATTCACAACCTTAGGTAGAAATTTAAATGAAGTCCACAAAACTGCCTTACCCTGATGAAAAATCAGAAAAGGAGATTCACAAGAAAGAGCAGATAATTCGTAAACTCTTCTAGCAGAAGAGATGGCCAAAAGGAACAACACTTTCCAAGAAAGTAGTTTAATGTCCAAAGAATGCATAGGCTTAAACAGAGGAGCCTGTAAAGCCTTCAAAACCAAATTAAGACTCCAAGGAGGAGATATTGATTTAATGACAGGCTTGATACGGACCAAAGCATGTACAAAACAGTGAATATCAGGAAGCTTAGCAATCTTTCTGTGAAATAAAACAGAAAGAGCAGAGATTTGTCCCTTCGAGGGACTTGCAGGCAAACCCTTATCCAAAACATCCTGAAGAAACTGTAAAATTCTAGGAATTCTAAAAGAATGCCAGGAGAATTTATGAGAAGAACACCATGAAATATAAGTCTTCCAAACTCGATAATAATCTTCCTAGAAACAGATTTACGAGCCTGTAACATAGTATTAATTACTGAGTCAAAGAAACCTCTATGACTAAGCACTAGGCGTTCAATTTCCATACCTTCAAATTTAATGATTTGAGATACTGATGGAAAAATGGACCTTGAGACAGAAGGTCTGGCCTTAATGGAAGTGGCCAAGGTTAGCAACTGGACATCCGAACAAGATCCGCATACCAAAACCTGTGAGGCCATGCTGGAGCTACCAGCAACACAAACAATTGTTCCATGATGATTTTGGAAATCACTCTTGGAAGAAGAACCAGAGGCGGGAAGATATAAGCAGGTTGGTAACACCAAGGAACTGCTAACGCATCCTCTGCTTTCGCCTGGGTATCCCTGGATCTGGACAGGTACCTGGGAAGTTTCTTGTTTAGATGTGAAGCTATCAGATCTATTTCTGGAAGACCCCACATCTGAACAATCTGAGAAAACACATCTGGATGGAGCGACCACTCCCCCGGATGTAAAGTCTGATGGCTGAGATAATGCGCTTCCCAATTGTCTATACCTGGGATATGAACCACAGAAATTAGACAGGAGCTGGATTCCGCCCAAGCAAGTTTCCAAGATACTTCTTTCATAGCTTGGGGACTGTGAGTCCCACCCTTATGATTGACATATGCCACAGTTGTGATATTGTCTTTCTGAAAACAAATGAACGGTTCTCTCTTCAACAGAGGCTAAACCTGAAGAGCCCTGAAAATAGCACGGAGTTCTAAAATATTGATTGGTAACCTCGCCTCTTGAGATTTTCAAACCCCTTGTGCTGTCAGAGATCCCCAGACAGCTCCCCAACCTGAAAGACTTGCATCTGTTGTGATCACAGTCCAGGTTGGACGAACAAAAGAGGCCCCTTGAACTATACAATGGTGATCTAACCACCAAGTAAGAGATAGTCGAACATTGGGATTTAAGGATATTAATTGTGATATCTTTGTATAATCCCTGCACCATTGGTTTAGCATACAAAGCTGGAGAGGTCTCATATAAAAATGAGCAAAGGGGATCGCGTCCGATGCTGCAGTCATGAGACCTAAAACTTCCATGCACATAGCTACTGAAGGGAATGATTGAGACTGAAGGTTCCGACAAGCTGAAACCAATTTTAATTATCTCTTGTCTGTTAGAGACAAAGTCATGGACACTGAATCTATCTGGAAACCTAAAAAGGTGACCCTTTTGTCTGAGGAATCAAAGAACTTTTTGGTAAATTGATCCTCCAACTATGTCTTTGAAGAATCAACACTAGTTGATTTGTGTAAAATTCTGCAGACTGTAAAGACTGAGCTAGTAACAAGATATCGTCCAAATAAGAAAACACTGCAATACCCTGTTCTCTGATTACAGAGAGCAGGGCACAGAGAACCTTTGAAAAGATTCTTGGAGCTGTCGCTAGGCCAAATGGAAAAGCGACAAATTGGTAATGCTTGTCTAGAAAAGAGAATCTCAGAAACTGATAGTGGTCTGGATGAATCGGAATATGAAGATATGCATTCTGTAAGTCTATTGTGGACATATAATGTCCTTGCTGAACAAAAGGCAGACTAATCCTTATAGTCACCATTTTGAAAGTTGGCACATAACGATTCAAAATTTTCAGATCCAGAACTGGCCTGAATGAATTTTCTTTCTTTGGGACAATGAATAGATTCGAATAAAACCCCAGACCCTGTTCCTGAAACGGAACTGGTACGATTACCCCTGAAAGCTCCAGGTCTGAAACACACTTCAGAAAAGCCTGAGCCTTTACTGGATTTGCTGGGATACGTGAGAGAAAAAAATCTTCTCATAGGAGGCCTTATTCTGAATCCTATTTGGTACCCTTGAGAGACAATACTCTGAATCTATTGGTTTTGGACAGAGTCTGCCCAAATGTTTTGGAAGAATCTTAATCTTCCCCCTACCAGCTGAGCTGGAATAAGGGTCGCACCTTCATGCAGACTTGGGGGCTGACTTTGGTTTCTTAAACGGTTAGGATTTACTCCAACTTGAAGAAGGTTTCCAATTGGAACCAGATTCTTTGGGGGAAGGATTAGGTTTCTGTTTCTTATTTTGTCAAAAGGAACGAAAACGGTTGGAAGCTTTATATTTACCCTTAGGTCTTTTATCCTGTGGCAAAAAAACTCCTTTCCCCCCAGTGACAGTTGAAATAATTGAATCCAACTGAGAACCAAATAACTTATTACCTTAGAAAGAAAGAGATAGTAATCTAGACTTAGATACCATGTCAGCATTCCAATATTTGAGCCACAAAGCTCTTTTAGCTAAAAACATAGATTTAACATCAATTTTGATGATATCAAAAATGGCATCACAGATAGAATGATTAGCATGTTGAAGCAAACGAACAATGCTAGACAAATCAGGATCCATTTCCTGTTGCGCTAAACTTTCCAACCAAAAAGTTGATGCAGCTGCAACATCAGCCATAGAAATGGCAGGCCTGAGAAGATAGCCAGAATATAAATAAGCTTTCCTTAGATAAGATTCAAGTTTCTTTTCTAAAGGGTCTTTAAAAGAAGTACTATCTTCAATAGGAATAGTAGTACGTTTAGCAAGAGTAGAAATAGCCCCATCAACTTTGGGGATCTTATCCCAAATCTCCAATCTAACTGCTGGCAAAGGATACGATTTTTTTTTGTTTAATACTTTTTATTGAGGCATAAGATGTGACAACAATAACACAGAAAACAACAATGTGAAAATAAAATTGTTATATAAAGTACAACAATTTCCAATAAAATTCAGTCAGTTACATGACAAAAATAAAAAGTAAGCCTCACATGTTTTCAATTTTTTTTCCAATATTTGATTGCAATTGAAACAATCTGTATATATTCTTAACATATTTTTGTAGCAGTAATGAAATTAAAGAATTTTTCATTAAGTATATGAGCATACATAGATATATATATATATATAAAACCCCTCTTATATAATAATACAAGCTGCTACTTTGAGCTAAATTGCAAATATTCAAAACATAAACCCTAGATCCAAAACATAATAATAATATGTGAATAGAAATAATTACATATGCAGTGTCTTACGAGAAAAAATGCGAAAAACACTCTGGACATAAAGACAGATGCCAGAGTGTATTGGTGGATGGGGGGGGAGTATTAAGTGGCAATATAGGTAAGGAGCTTGAAGCTCTAAACCAATGGCCAGTATGAAATATTATGGAGAACATATATGTTATTACTATTACTGGCAATCTCTATGTATTAACCATATAAGAAGCAGTATTAAAAAACAGAATTTATGCTTACCTGATAAATTACTTTCTCCAACGGTGTGTCCGGTCCACGGCTTCATCCTTACTTGTGGGATATTCTCTTCCCCAACAGGAAATGGCAAAGCGTCCCAGCAAAGCTGGTCACATGATCCCTCCTAGGCTCCGCCCACCCCAGTCATTCGACCGACGGACAGGAGGAAATATATATAGGAGAAACCATATGATACCGTGGTGACTGTAGTTAGAGAAAATAATTCATCAGACCTGATTAAAAAACCAGGGCGGGCCGTGGACCGGACACACCGTTGGAGAAAGTAATTTATCAGGTAAGCATAAATTCTGTTTTCTCCAACATTGGTGTGTCCGGTCCACGGCGTCATCCTTACTTGTGGGAACCAATACCAAAGCTTTAGGACACGGATGAAGGGAGGGAGCAAATCAGGTCACCTAAATGGAAGGCACCACGGCTTGCAAAACCTTTCTCCCAAAAATAGCCTCCGAAGAAGCAAAAGTATCAAATTTGTAAAATTTGGCAAAAGTGTGCAGTGAAGACCAAGTCGCTGTCTTACATATCTGGTCAACAGAAGCCTCTTTCTTGAAGGCCCATGTGGAAGCCACAGCCCTAGTGGAGTGAGCTGTGATTCTTTCAGGAGGCTGCCGTCCAGCAGTCTCATAAGCCAATCGGATAATGCTTTTAAGCCAAAAGGAAAGAGAGGTAGAAGTCGCTTTTTGACCTCTCCTTTTACCAGAATAAACAACAAACAAGGAAGATGTTTGTCTGAAATCTTTAGTAGCCTCTAAATAGAATTTTAGAGCATGGACTACGTCCAAATTGTGTAACAAACGTTCCTTCTTTGAAACTGGATTCGGACACAAAGAAGGTACAACTATCTCCTGGTTAATATTTTTGTTGGAAACAACTTTCGGAAGAAAACCAGGCTTAGTACGCAAAACCACCTTATCTGCATGGAACACCAGATAGGGCGGAGAACACTGCAGAGCAGATAACTCTGAAACTCTTCTAGCAGAAGAAATTGCAACCAAAAACAAAACTTTCCAAGATAATAACTTAATATCTACGGAATGTAAGGGTTCAAACGGAACCCCTTGAAGAACTGAAAGAACTAGATTTAGACTCCAGGGAGGAGTCAAAGGTCTGTAAACAGGCTTGATCCTAACCAGAGCCTGAACAAATGCTTGAACATCTGGCACAGCTGCCAGTCTTTTGTGAAGTAAAACAGATAAAGCAGAGATCTGTCCCTTCAGAGAACTTGCAGATAATCCTTTCTCCAAACCTTCTTGTAGAAAGGATAGAATCTTAGGAATTTTTATCTTGTTCCATGGGAATCCTTTAGATTCACACCAACAGATATATTTTTTCCATATTTTATGGTAAATTTTTCTAGTTACAGGCTTTCTAGCCTGAATCAGAGTATCTATTACAGAATCTGAAAACCCACGCTTTGATAAAATCAAGCGTTCAATCTCCAAGCCGTCAGTTGGAGGGAAACCAGATTCGGATGTTCGAATGGACCCTGAACAAGAAGGTCCTGTCTCAAAGGTAGCTTCCATGGTGGAGCCGATGACATATTCACCAGGTCTGCATACCAAGTCCTGCGTGGCCACGCAGGAGCTATCAAGATCACAGAGGCCCTCTCCTGATTGATCCTGGCTACCAGCCTGGGGATGAGAGGAAACGGTGGGAATACATAAGCTAGGTTGAAGGTCCAAGGTGCTACTAGTGCATCTACTAGGGTCGCCTTGGGATACCTGGATCTGGACCCGTAGCAAGGAACCTTGAAGTTCTGACGAGACGCCATCAGATCCATGTCTGGAATGCCCCATAATTGAGTTATTTGGGCAAAGATTTCCGGATGGAGTACCCACTCCCCCGGATGGAATGTCTGACGACTCAGAAAATCCGCTTCCCAATTTTCCACTCCTGGGATGTGGATCGCAGACAAGTGGCAGGAGTGATCCTCCGCCCATTGAATTATCTTGGTCACTTCTTTCATCGCCAGGGAAGTCCTTGTTCCCCCCTGATGATTGATATATGCAACGGTCGTCATGTTTTCTGACTGAAACCTTATGAATTTGGCCTTTGCTAGTTGAGGCCAAGCTCTGAGAGCATTGAATATCGCTCTCAGTTCCAGAATGTTTATCGGGAGAAGAGACTCTTCCCGAGACCATAGACCCTGAGCTTTCAGGGATTCCCAGACCGCGCCCCAGCCCACTAGGCTGGCGTCGGTCGTGACAATGACCCACTCTGGTCTGCGGAAGCTCATTCCCTGTGACAGATTGTCCAGGGTCAGCCACCAATGGAGTGAATCTCTGGTCTTTTGATCTACTTGAATCGTCGGAGACAAGTCTGTATAATCCCCATTCCACTGTCTGAGCATGCACAGTTGTAATGGTCTTAGATGAATTTGTGCAAAAGGAACTATGTCCATTGTTGCAACCATCAATCCTATTACTTCCATGCACTGCGCTATGGAGGGACGAGGAACAGAATGAAGTACTTGACAAGAGCTTAGAAGTTTTGATTTTCTGACCTCTGTCAGAAAAATCCTCATTTCTAAGGAATCTATTATTGTTCCCAAGAAGGGAACTCTTGTTGACGGGGACAGAGAACTTTTTTCTTTGTTCACCTTCCATCCGTGAGATCTGAGAAAGGCTAGGACGATGTCCGTATGAGCCTTTGCTTTTGACAGGCACGACGCTTGAATCAGGATGTCGTCCAAGTAAGGTACTACTGCAATGCCCCTTGGTCTTAGAACCGCTAGAAGGGACCCTAGTACCTTTGTAAAAATCCTTGGAGCAGTGGCTAATCCAAATGGAAGTGCCACAAACTGGTAATGCTTGCCCAGAAAAGCGAACCTTAGGAACTGATGATGTTCCTTGTGGATAGGAATGTGTAGGTACGCATCCTTTAAATCCACGGTAGTCATAAATTGATTTTCCTGGATAGTAGGTAGGATCGTTCGAATAGTTTCCATTTTGAACGATGGTACCCTGAGAAATTTGTTTAGGATCTTTAGATCCAAAATTGGTCTGAATGTTCCCTCTTTTTTGGGAACTATGAACAGATTGGAATAAAATCCCATTCCTTGTTCTCTTATTGGAACTGGATGTATCACTCCCATCTTTAACAGGTCTTCTACACAATGTAAGAATGCCTGTCTCTTTATTTGGTTTGAAGATAATTGAGACCTGTGGAACCTTCCCCTTGGGGGTAGTTCCTTGAATTCCAGGAGATAACCTTGAGAAACTATTTCTAGCGCCCAAGGATCCTGAACATCTCTTGCCCAAGCCTGAGCAAAGAGAGAAAGTCTGCCCCCCACTAGATCCGGTCCCGGATCGGGGGCTATCCCTTCATGCTGTTTTGGTAGCAGTGGTAGGCTTCTTGGCCTGCTTACCCTTGTTCCAGCCTTGCATTGGTTTCCAGGCTGGTTTGGGTTGTGAAGTATTACCCTCTTGCTTAGAGGATACAGAATTAGAGACTGGTCCGTTTCTGCGAAAGGGACGAAAATTAGGCTTATTATTAGCCTTAAAAGACCTATCCTGTGAGAGGGCGTGGCCCTTTCCCCCAGTGATGTCTGAAATAATCTCTTTCAAATCAGGTCCAAATAATGTTTTACCTTTGAAAGGAATGTTAAGCAATTTTGTCTTGGAAGACACATCCGCTGACCAAGACTTTAGCCAAAGCACTCTGCGCGCCACGACAGCAAACCCTGAATTTTTCGCCGCTAATCTAGCTAATTGCAAAGCGGCATCTAAAACAAAAGAGTTAGCCAATTTAAGTGCTTGAACTCTGTCCATAACCTCCTCATACGAAGATTCTTTACTGAGCGATTTTTCTAGTTCCTCGAACCAGAAACACGCTGCCGTAGTGACAGGAACAATGCATGAAATTGGTTGTAGAAGGTAACCTTGCTGTACAAAAATCTTTTTAAGCAAACCCTCTAATTTCTTATCCATAGGATCTTTGAAAGCACAACTATCTTCGATAGGAATAGTAGTGCGTTTGTTTAGAGTAGAAACCGCCCCCTCGACCTTGGGGACTGTCTGCCATAAGTCCTTTCTGGGGTCGACTATAGGAAATAATTTCTTAAATATAGGGGGGGGAACAAAAGGTATGCCGGGCCTTTCCCACTCTTTATTTACTATGTCCGCCACCCGCTTGGGTATAGGAAAAGCGTCGGGGGGCACCGGAACCTCTAGGAACTTGTCCATCTTACATAATTTCTCTGGAATGACCAAATTGTCACAATCATCCAGAGTAGATAACACCTCCTTAAGCAGTGCGCGGAGATGTTCTAATTTAAATTTAAATGTCACAACATCAGGTTCAGCTTGATGAGAAATTTTTCCTGAATCTGAAATTTCTCCATCAGACAAAACCTCCCTCATGGCCCCTTGAGATTGGTGTGAGGGTATGTCAGAACAGTTATCATCAGCGTCCTCTTGCTCTTCAGTGTTTAAAACAGGGCAATCGCGCTTTCTCTGATAAGTAGGCAGTTTGGATAAAAGATTTGCTATGGAGTTATCCATTACAGCCGTTAATTGTTGCATGGTAATAAGTATTGGCGCACTAGATGTACTAGGGGCCTCCTGTGTGGGCATAACTGGTGTAGACACAGTAGGGGATGATGTAGTATCATGTTTACTCCCCTCATTTGAGGAATCATCTTGGGCAATATCATTATCTGTTGCATTACTGTCCTTACTTTGTTTGGACACTATGGCACAATTATCACATAAATTTAAATGGGGAGACACATTGGCTTTCATACATATAGAACATAGCTTATCTGATGGTACAGACATGTTAAACAGGCTTAAACTTGTCAACAAAGCACAAAAAACGTTTTAAAATAAAACCATTACTGTCACTTTAAATTTCAAACTGAAAACACTTTATTACTGAATATGTGAAAAAGTATGAAGGAATTGTTCAAAATTCACCAAAATTTCACCACAGTGTCTTAAAGCATTAAAAGTATTGCACACCAAATTTCAGAGCTTTAACCCTTAAATTAACGGAACCGGAGCCGTTTTTACATTTAACCCCTATACAGTCCCAGAATGAGGCTCTGTCTATAACTAGAAAGGCCCCCATCTGAAAAAGGTGTCCAACACAGTGCCTGCCGTTTTTCTAAACGTTCCCCAAGATTATAATACCAATAATTAGTTAGAATCTGCATAATATGCCTAGTAAAGCAATTGTTTTAGCCCAGAAAAATGTCTACCAGTTTTTAAGCCCTTTTTGAAGCCCTTTATTCTTTTATGTTTAACTAAGAAAATGGCTTACCGGTCCCCATGAGGGGAAATGACAGCCTTCCAGCATTACATGGTCTTGTTAGAAATATGGCTAGTCATACCTTAAGCAGAAAAGACTGCTAACTGTTTCCCCCAACTGAAGTTACTTCATCTCAACAGTCCTGTGTGGAAACAGCAATCGATTTTAGTTACTGTCTGCTAAAATCATCTTCCTCTTACAAACAGAAATCTTCATCCTTTTCTGTTTCAGAGTAAATAGTACATACCAGCACTATTTTAAAATAACAAACACTTGATAAAATAATAAAACTACATTTAAACACCAAAAAACTCTTAACCATCTCCGTGGAGATGTTGCCTGTGCAACGGCAAAGAGAATGACTGGGGTGGGCGGAGCCTAGGAGGGATCATGTGACCAGCTTTGCTGGGACTCTTTGCCATTTCCTGTTGGGGAAGAGAATATCCCACAAGTAAGGATGACGCCGTGGACCGGACACACCAATGTTGGAGAAATAAAAGGGCATGGAGTGGAGAAATTTAACTAGTAAAAATAATTGTTATTTCTTGAGCCAGCTAAATGTAAAGTTTGTACCCAGGATCATATAACATACATGAGAACTATAGAAGTGTTGGAACATATAAACAAACGTATAGACAAATATATACATATATGTATAGAGCCAGCTGTACAATATTTCAATAACAAAGGCGTATCAGAATCATGATTTGAGGGATCTCTTTAAGCAAACTATAAAAAACACCTCTCAGTGCAGAATGGCAAGATGAGGTCCCTCAGGTGCTTACAATACCTATGCTCCAGCCATCCAGCACTATGAGGAACCACATAGTGATAGTTATGGGTAAAGGGTATTTTAATACAATATCTACTAACACATAAAGCTATACTAACAGTGGGACCATTGAATAAGTGGGCACTATGAGCATACTAAAGTAATTCCATGAAAGAGCTTGGATCTGGTACTGCTTTTATAAGGATTAACTAAAATGCCTCCCTCTCATAGACTTAAGTCCTGCCTTCTGGGTACGGGCCCTATACCCATTGACAGGTGAGTTAAACCAGGTATCAATAGTAATGAGGGATTAAGGTGCAAATCAATTGATCAATCCCTGTTATACTACAGGCGGAGATATTGTACCATAAGCTCATTTGTGTGTTTCAATAAAAAGGTAATAGTAATGCTCAAGTTATGAGTGTAAATTATCACCTTGTATAGACAAACAGGGGCTGCCAAGGATTCATAGTGGAATACCCCATAAGGGGATTGTGATAATAAAATATAGAATATCATCTGAGTGGTACATATATACATTGAATGTATGGGAGAGACATAATGACATGCCGAACATTGCAGTACAACTTTTATATTCCAATACAATACTTATTATACAGGCAATGTTGAAGTCAATGATAGACAACTATTAGTATAAAGCTATACCCAGGAAAATCTCTGCGTTGCTATAAGCATCATTCATATTAGCCATACTATCACCGCACAGTAGGTAAACATGTGTTTATATGCAAACTTGAATAACATGCCTATGTAAGAAACCAACACAAGAAATTTCAAGTCTACTCATTAACATGTACAATTGAATAATAATACCAACAGTCATAAGCAGCCCATAAATTATTGGCTATTAAATTAGTGACTAAGCATGAAATGGGGAGGCTAAATTAAATAAAACCCACAGCCTAACTATAACATAAGAATAGAGTGTACACACAATGTTACCCAAATAGAACCTGAGAGTATAATAAAATAGTAATCATCAACATCTATACCAAACATACAAATTGTAACCCCCCAGTTCAGCTGTAATATAAAGGCCCCTAGTTATCAAGCCGTCAACCTCAAATACGCTGGAATTCTGCAGCGTATTTGTGGCGAGGCTGATTTGCCTTAGTTATCAAGCCCTAGACACCGGCAAAAGTAGAATATAGTGATGTAAGCTTCGATCCGCCAGACTCAGTCCGACACAGATCGATTCTTACGTCACTCCAGATGTTCCACACACAAGTTCGGCACTATCTGACTACTTTTGCTAGTTATCAAAAAACTAGCAGGTACGCTCTGCACTTTTCCCGCCCTGGAGGCGGCGGATCCCATAGGAATCAATGGGAGTCTGACCATAGCGAAAGTTCATGCTGCCAGACATCCCATTGATTCCTATGGGAGATGTCTGCACCTAACACCCTAACATGTACCCCGAGTCTAAACACCCCTAATCTGTCCCCCTCTACACCGCCGTAACTAAATAAATGTATTACCCCCTAAACTGCCACTCCCGGAGCCCACCACCACTATAATAAACTGATTAACCCCTAAACCGCCGCTCCCGGTCCCCGCCGCAACTATAATATATGTATTAACCCCTATCCTGCCGATCCCAGACCCTGCTGCAACTAAATAAATTGTTTACCCCTAAACCACTGCTCCCGGACCCCGCCGCCACCTATATTAAACTTATTAACCCCTAATCTGCCCCCCCCCTACACCGTCGCCACCTATAATAAATTTATTAACCCCTATCCTGCCCCCCCTACACTGCCGCCACTGTAATAAAATTATTAACCCCTAAACCTAAGTCTAACACTAACTCTAACACCCCCCTAACTTAAATATTAATTAAATAAATCTAAATAATATTTCTCTTATTAACTAACAGCTAGATTTAGAGTTTGGCGGTAGCTGTGAAAAGCAGCGTTAGAGGCTCCTAACGCTGGTTTTGGGCTACCGCTGGTATTCAGGAAAGGGTCTAACGCTCACTTTCCAGCCGCGACTTTTCCATACCGCAGATCCCCTTACGTCAATTGCGTATCCTATCTTTTCAATGGGATCTTTCTAACGCCGGTATTTAGAGTCGTGGCTGAAGTGAGCGTTAGAAATCTAACGACAAAACTCCAGCCGCAGAAAAAAGTCAGTAGTTAAGAGCTTTCTGGGCTAACGCCGGTTTATAAAGCTCTTAACTACTGTGCTCTAAAGTACACTAACACCCATAAACTACCTATGTACCCCTAAACCGAGGCCCCCCCACATCGCCGCCACTCTATTAAATTTTTTTAACCCCTAATCTGCCGCTAAGTACACCGCCGCCACCTACGTTATCCCTATTTACCCCTAATCTGCTGCCCCTAATACCGCCGACACCTACATAATATTTATTAACCCCTAATCTGCCGCCCCCAACGTTGCCGCCACCTACCTACACTTATTAACCCCTAATCTGCCGACCGGACCGCACCGCTACTGTAATAAATGTATTAACCCTTAATCTGCCTCACTCCCGCCTCAATAACCCTATAATAAATAGTATTAACCCCTAATCTGCCCTCCCTAACATCGCTGACACCTAACTTCAATCATTAACCCCTAATCTGCAGACCGGAGCTCACCGCTACTCTAATAAATTTTTTAACCCCTAAAGCTAAGTCTAACCCTAACACTAACACCCCCCTAAATTAAATATAATTTTTATCTAACGAAATAAATTAACTCTTATTAAATAAATTAATCCTATTTAAAGCTAAATACTTACCTGTAAAATAAACCCTAATATAGCTACAATATAAATTATAATTATATTGTAGCTATTTTAGGATTAATATTTATTTTACAGGCAACTTTGTATTTATTTTAACCAGGTACAATAGCTATTAACCCCTTAACGCCCGAGGACGTGCAGGGTACGTCCTCTAAAGGATGTCAGTTAACGACCAAGGACGTACCCTGCACGTCCTCTGTGTGGAAAGCAGCTGGAAGCGATCCTGCTCGCTTCCAGCTGCTTTCCGGTTATTGCAGCGATGCCTCGATATCGAGGCATCCTGCAATAACACTGTCTGGCCATCCGATGCAGAGAGAGCCACTCTGTAGCCCTCTCTGCACCGGACATCGATGGCCGGTATCGTTGGTGGGTGGGAGCCGACTTGGTAGGCGGGTGGGCGGCCATCGGTGAGATGCGTAAGGTGGAGGGGGGCGGGATCGGAAGCGGAGCCGACGGGGGCGCGCACGGGCGCGCGCGCGTGCACGGGGGGTGGCGGGCGTTCGCGTGCACGGGGCGGGAGCGGGTGGGAACCGCTACACTACAGAAAAAAAGTTAAAGAAAAGTAAAAAAAAATTAAATAAACGTTTTTTTTTTTAACCATCTAAGGGATCTGGAAGGGGTGGGGGGTTGGTCTTGGGGGGGGGGGGGGGAAGCTACACTACAGAAAAGGGACATTTTTTATTTAAAAAAAGCATTTTTTTCACTAAACTGGGTACTGGCAGACAGCTGCCAGTACCCAAGATGGCGCACATTAAGTCAGAGGGGGAGGGTTAGAGAGCTGTTTAGTGGGGGATCAGTGAGGTTGGGGGCTAAGGGGGATCCCTACACAGAAGCATATGTAAATATGCTAACAAAAAAATGCACAAAAAAGCCCAAATATACCTTTTATTTTAGTACTGGCAGAGTTTCTGCCAGTACTTAAGATGGCGGGGACATTTGTGGGGTAGGGGAGGGAAGAGAGATGTT